>NW_023340257.1:3310286-3318739 GCF_004916995.1 Morone saxatilis | reverse complement strand
ACGGGGTCAAATCTGCATAACAGACATTTGATGCATGTATTGTACTCAAACCTGCAATACTGACTTTTTTCACATCAGCAGAAAAGAAGCTTTCAAACACAACATCTGAGATATATTCCCTTATAAAGTAGGTAAGGTTACCAGTGCCACTGCAATTAAAAATTAAAGAATGCGATGCGATTTAAAGTGTGCACCAATAAAAATTTGGATTATCGGGATACATTGTTTCTAACATTGATCGTTAAAATTATTTATATGAATATTTGTGAAACCTGTTGCCTTATGTTAAGAAATGTGACAATCAATTTACTTTAGTTGATTCTCAAGGTGCTCAAGAAACCAAAAAATTAAATCAACTATCTGTACCATTTGAATTGCGGAATCATATATTTTGTACTATTGTGGTTGAATCAATTGGTAAATCTTAGGTTAACCAACGTTGAATGAAATCGATTTTGATTTAAAGATTGCATGCATCCGGTGCACGGAATAAATCCGTTTTAATTAGCTTGAAACCCGCGATGGGATTAAGTTATAATCCGTTTATGCTGCTAATTGCGCAAGGCAGTGCTGAAAACTGATCTCCTTCTGACCGTCGTCTCGCTCCCTCCACTTAAAACTCTCGCAAGGACTTGTCGCAGTTACGTCAGATAGCGCTGTGAGTTTTTGAGGGAAGTCGGAAAGTGTGAAAAAATGCTGACTCGGGCAAGGATTGGACAAACGCTCCGCAAGTTTAAAGTCTTAAAGTGTGGAAGAAATTCGGATTTTATTTGATTTTATGTTCTACCTCACTACTCATTGTGCCTTGATCTGAGGCTACAGCATTATCCTCTGTTGTTTGTTTTGAATTTAATTTAACGTTGGAGACCTCTTGGCGTGTTGTTACATGTTATAAACATGACAAAAATTACAATACACTTCTTCTCACTTTGGATAAATATTTTGTAATTCATTTTATGAAATGATGTCACTTTCAACAAGAAATTCATTGCTCATACCCTCCTCAATTGAGCGTGCCACAGAATCGAAATCAAATTGAACGAATCGAATCCAAATCCTTCTTGAAATCGGAACTGGATCGAATCGTTCCATTTAAAATTTCCTGAATCGTATCGTACCCCATGTATCGAGATACGCATCGAATCGTCTTTTATTGGAGAGATGCACACCACCCCTAGTAAAATCACTTTGCATCGCAATAGGGGTGAATCGTTATCACGTTGGTAGTAGATTCATATGTAATGTATGGGATCATTCGCAGTGCATCGAGATGCGTATATATGCATCAGCCTCAGTGATGGAGATGGATGTGCATCTACAAAGTTAATATGGTGAACATGTTAGCAGAAGACAAAAAGCAACATTAGCTCTGATTTGTTGTGTTAATTAGGGTTAGTTTGTCGTGTTTGTGTCCACCTGATGAATGCAGGTTTGATATTAACTCCTCTTTTAGTTCGGTTTTGGTCTCCTCAAACTATATTATCCGTCTCTTTAGCTGCTAAATAATCCACTATGTTCACCAGCTAACTGTGTCTGTCTGCTTTTAAGTGCTGAGTAGGTAGTGTACAGTGTGTTTTAGAGCTTTTTTACGGGAAACAGCCGTTTGCTGTGGCTGTAAATGATGGGTGGACCAAACTGGTAATATTGTGGGAAGGAAAACCAAAACAATGAGCTGAAAGGAGCTAAAAAGCTCAGTAGTAACAGCAGAGTTATTCTCTGTGGGCTTGACAGCTTTCTCATAAATGTGATCAGCTGTTGCTATAATGTTGATTATAGCTATTATATATAGTATAGTTGATATATAGCTAGTAAGATCTAAAATGCAGAACTTTTACTTGTTTCTTACTTACTTACTGAAATGAACAACTTCTATATATCAATATAAGCATTGATAGGAGTGACAAGATTTTCCAAAAATATTCCTATCATCTTCACAAATCCATTTGAATCCGTCTAGAGATGCTCCTAAGGGTGTCTTCCCTTTTCCACTGCCAGCTGTTACATAAGAATGAACTGATATTGAAGACAAACAGTCCTCATATCTTTGTTTCTTCCTGAAAATGAAAAATATTATTTTCCTCTAATGTAATCTAATTTGAAAATGTATAAGTTCAAACTCAAGTGTTTCTTTGACCACCTATGAAGGCAACAATCAAGACTAAACCTGACCAGAGAAGGTCTGTCAGTTTAATATGTGTCTGTTTGGAGTGTGTGACCTGAAAAGTCAAGCCAGGTTTGTAATATCTGTCACATTTTATAATAAAACCAACAGAACCTTGTAAATTTTATAACTCATTTTGGATTTTCAGCCTCTAAAAAAAATCTCAAACTGTTATTTTCTCTGTCACCATCAGGAATAACATGTTTCTTATCGCAGGACATGGTCTTGGAGCGCTGAGTGGAATTTTCCAGGAGGACGGAGTATTCTGTCTTGGATGGAGGAGGAAGCCACATTGGAGAGGACTCTTTGTGGGCTCCTGTGCGTATCATGCACATATAGGGATTATTCTCATAAAACTAAATTCCAGCTTGTAAAGTTTTGGTATGTCTCTGAGCCCTGGCCACTTTCTCCTTGGAAATTATAGTGCTTCGTCACACTCGAGAGAAATACTTCAAATTCTTCAGAGAGTCTGGAAGATGTGCTTTTGCTGAGTGGGGTACTATAAATGTTTATTCAAGCCCTGCCTGCACAGATATTCACATCACTTTGGCACAAGCAGGACAACATGAATCTGTCCCTGAGAAATCTCAGTGTGTGTTATTATTTCCACGCTCGGTCATTTGGGGAGACTGTGGAGATGTACAGCGTATCTCTGCATTATTTATTTAAACTCATCACAGGCAAAAGGGCCAGTTTCGCCAAATATGGGTACAAGTAAAAATCCACCAATCAGTCTTATCAAAAAATGCCATGAAGTCACATTCTGTCACATTACAGTAAAATGGAAATGTGCTCACGAAACAAATCCAATGAATTGAAGCAACCAAAGACAGCCGGTGTACTCTTACATAAAGGTAGTGATATATTACAGTACCCAGCTCTTGGACAAGCACATGGAAACATATTAAGTTGAAGGGAATCTAATCCTTTTCTTCAGCACTTTATAAACAATTTCTCTTTTTAAATGTGCAGGAGTGAGAGTGAGCAGGACACATTATTTCCTCTGTGGATGGAAATATGAGGTAAACCAGTCTGCTGGAGAGAACACTCCCCTTATCAACCTGCTGAGGTAATACAGATAATCCTGATAACACCGCATAGCACCATTACATTTAGCAAGATTGCACAAGTGTTGTTTCATGGTGACAATATGTGCGGGCAAAGTGAACATGGAAAAGGATTTGAACTCTGAAGCAATTTAATCAGAACAGCGTCAGCAGCAACCTGAGGCAGTGAACAGGAGTCCAGTGTGCAGGTGCGTTGGTCAAACAAAAGAATAATAAAACATTGCACAATGCTTTCATACGTCAAGAGGAAGAGTCTGGAGCACAGCATGGACAAACTGCATGTCATTCAATCTAATATGGTCCATCTTTGCAGCTGTGTTTTCAATAGTGATTAAAATTAAAATCCTGGGTTGAGCTTGGCCCTGCTTCCCATAGAAGAGCTCAGGGAAGGTGGTGGGGTTATTTAACGTGGGAAAATGCATTTGCCAAACCAACCAGATGTTCTCGTAAAACCAAAACATGGTGCTAGAAAACAATTCTGGTGAAGCCTAAATGTCATGTTTGTGCTGCTCGTCAAAGTAAGTTTTTATGTGTGGCGTCTTCTACTGCCCACTGAGACCGGAGAACAGAAATCACCAACTGCTACAGTTGGTGAGAGATGCAGCTGCAGTGATGTTTTGCCCTAGCTGCCACAAGAGGCAACAATGAGCCCATTCTGCACTCTAACACAACTAACCTGGACCCCGTGCAAAATGTTGAGGCATATATAATATATAAAAAAAATGCCAAAAAAAATGCCAAAAAACATGAATCACAATTTTGTAGAAAAGGACAAGACATGAAATTTTGTGGTTCGTTTCAAGCATACTGAACCCTTTAAGGGTTTGTTTGGATTTAGGCACTCATTCATAGTCAGTGTATGACCTACTACATAGAGTAGATGGCACTCAGCCCGCCCCCAGTTTGGATAGGCAGATAGGGGTAGGAGGAGTTAGTTTGTTTGTGTTATTGATGTTTTAACATGTTAGCAGGGATCCAAACTAACGTTAGTTACTGCAGATCAAGGCGGCAGTAAACCAGCAATTCCAGCAACTTTTGTGTTCTGCAAGGTAAAATGACTGTCTGATGTCTTTGGAGAGAGCAATATAAACGCTAAGAGGATGTCCAACTCAACAATTTTGATGTTTCAGTCTTCACATTTATTAACGAGATAGCCTGCAGTGGAACTAATTTTCATCAGATGAAAGCCTGCTGCCTTTTCTCTTGAAGTGTCTGTCTTTGTCTTTGTGGTTCTTTTTTCAGCATCCATTGCTTTGTCTGTTTTTACTTGTCCAATTGCACCAATCTATGATCTGCTCCAGCTTCTATGAGCATCCTCAGGCAAGTGAAGTGCTCTGTGCACATCTCTCACTAATAAGAACTAGCATAGCTGGTATTCATCTTGTCCAGAACTCTGCAGTCAAGAAGTAACTTTTGCAAATGTATTGCTTCACTCAGCCGTATTTTTGATAATAATATTAAATGAATGAATAGGCAATGTGAAAGGAGTCACACCTGCTGATAAGTGAACTCAAGGCTTCTGCCCAACTCAACTGCTTTGGCAACTTTTAGTCTCTTACCTACTTGTTTTGAGTCCACTTGTGGTTTTATATGGTGAGTTTGTGAGACTGTCATCAAGCCCCGATTTAAAAAATCATAGGCCGCCATTTGCAGCAAACAAGCTCAGACAAGCCAACTGCACACTACCTGCCCAGCACTAAACAGCAGAGAGAGACAGCTGGTCTAACATCATGGAGCATTTAACAGCTAAAGAGACATTTGTCAGGTGGAAAGAAAAAAAAAACTGCAATGGGATGATAATCCTGGATGACTGACTAGGTTATTTCTTGGTAACACATGAGCCACAGCAACATGATAAGGTTATAATATGTCAAGGTTGATTTTCTGCACCCTAGTGACCGAAAAATGTTTCACTTTCAGATTCAAAAGCCACTCTTTTAGTTAAAAATTAAAAACAACTCCTGGTTTAATATTCATGCCATCATGAAAAATTACCTCTAGTATTGTATTTATATTTGTTTGTCCTTCCTCAATACATTTTTCACATTTCACAATACTGGGCTTATCTCATGAAATTTCCTACATCCAGGCAAGATCATCAGATTTTCATACACCCAATTTGGCCTAATTAGGGGATTAAGAGCAGCAGCAAACGTTTACATTCACCCCGTGACTCCTCCAGTCTGGCTCACACTGTACAGTACCAGCCGGGCCCAGCTCAAAGACAGAAGCTGCCCCCCTCAGTTCACAGACATGTGCTGCCGGGCCCAGAGGTCAACATGTGGTGTGGCTAGACGTCAGCAGATGCTGCAGGTTCAGCAAAAACACAAACGCAGAATTAATGTAAGAACTGTAGGAATGTGTTTAAGGGCAAGAGGTTGTGTGTATTGTGTTGGGTGTGTGTGCTTGTGTGTGTAAAAAAAGGAAGAGGGCAGGAGGGAAACAGAGAGAGGGAGAAGCGCAGTAAGCTGTGTGCTCACACACCATAAATATTCCCTTTTCACTTGATGTGTGAATGTGTCTCTTTCACCCAGTTTCTGTGGCAAAGCAGCTCTGACAGCTTCAGTCCCCTTGAATGGAATTACACACCCTTGGCAAAGGCCTTTGAAGTTCTGATGTACACACACACACACACTGTGCCGTGAGGTCTGACAGTAGCATGAATAGTGGGTGCATTAATCCATCAGGCCACCCAGTGTCCAGTGTTTTAGTAGACCCTGAAAACAAAGCCAACCCTGATCTGTTAACCAGTAACCATTTCCACTCAGACAGAAAAGAACCAGAGGAGAAGTGAAGCAGCACTGAAGAAGCCTTAATAAGCTGATCACAAGGTCTTTGTCAGACCGGAGTGCTCAGCAAAGTAGCTAGACTGTAATTTTGACTATTTAAAGTCCTTATGTGAAGATTTCACGTGACTGAAACATCTTTCAAATTATTCTAATGCCTTTATAGAAATAATAAAAGGTCAGGGTGAAGGAAGTCCCATTTTTTTCAAATTCTACATAGTGGCTTTAAAGGTGCAATATGGAGGAATTGTAAAGGCAGGGCCAGCATATCACCAGAGTTACCGCTAACTGCTGCTAGATGTAGCTGCTAGTTAGCGGTACAATTGGTAGCAGTCCTATAGGCTGGCTCTGCTGCTGGCTTTGCTTACAGGCGAGAGCATATCAGGGCTAATGCTACATCCTCACCCTCTGACCACTAATCCCAGTGAACACGGCGGGACCTGGACCGAATGCAGCCTTCAAGGCCAACTACAGATAAATGCTAATGTTGCGCTGTGTCTGCTGGATGTGTAAAGACACAATTTTTGCTAACATGTTATATATGTTGTATTGGAACTATATACCGTGCTAATATGGCACTGTTTTATTAGGTTGATACACTACCACCAAGTGGCCAAAAACATTTATTTCAATTATTGCAGCTTTAAGATTTAACACTCAGTTTGCTTGACTTTTTACTTTTCTGTGCGCTTGTTTGAATATTACATATGAATTATTTAAAAAAAGCTTTTTTATTTGGTGCTGTATTTCTTTCAACATTTGCCTCGTATTTACTTTTATTCACCATTTCCGGGATATCTTTAATACTACTGATGTTACAAAACAATTAGAACTCATATTGGAAGAAATGTAAGGAAGTCTTGATTTCACCCCATGTGTGTAATTTTGAATGTTAAGTGTTGGGGCACCTGACGCAGTGTTTAAAGGAATCGTCTGTCGTCAGCAGCTCTGCGTTTGTAGATGAGGTTTTGTTAATTTGATGCTACGCAGAGCAGCTGGCCAGGAGAGAAATCAAATGTGGAAAGCAATGACATATGAAGTGAGGCCTGCAAGAGTGAAAAAGAGTATGTTCAAACCAAATTGATGTACAATGTGTGGTCCATTTGCAAAGCCTTTTGCCATGGGCACTCTTAGGTCTGATGGTGGACGAGTTGATTTCCAGATGTGTCTTTAGGCCCTGACTTATGTAAGGTAAGGAGTCTGCACAGTGGGGGCAGACGTTGGCTGTCTGCTGTCCTGATTGAAGAAGTTCAAATGTTGATTCAGTCTCAGTAAGTATTTCTCTTTTCACTGTGGCAGGCATCATTAACCCTCTCCTTATTCATTCCTCTTGTTCAGCAGCTTGGATAACTGCAGGTTTTCAATAGACTGCACATCATCTGTTTGCTTTCCAAACTGACCTCATGAATGAAAACATATAGGTCCATAATGACTGTATTTCATAACTTTTTGGCTCACAGAAGCAGGGCTGACAACTTCAATTAATTTGTTTCAAAAGCAAATGAAAAAAGCACAGAAAGGTGGGCCTGTCGATTGACTTTTCTCTTCGCATGAGCTGACACGAAGGATTACAAGAAAACAGAACCCAAAATTTGCTTGAATCACTCCTGTATGTACAGTGTCATCCCTCAGGGCCCAGATATGTGTGTTTGGTTTACTCACCTGTGTGGACCTGCAAGTGCTCCTAAACAGGTGCTTTTGTGGTCCAGGGTTGTGGTTGGTACAGTATGTGTATAAAGTTTACTTAAATAACAGCAGTGTGTGTGTGTGTGTGTGTGTGTGTGCATGCTTGCATGCGTGCATGTGTGTGTTAAACGGGTGGGGCTGCTTGGCCGCTCAGCTCTCAGAGATGATGTCATTGATGCATTGATTGAAATACTACCAACACACTGCTCAGAGTGAAAGAGCTGCTCCTTGCTTGAATTCTGCCCAAGAAGAAGCTATATATACTTAAGTACAGTAGGCAAAAATAACATCATGGTTTTGCCCAAAACTGCATACGATTAGAGTGGGCATGTCTTGATGACTCGTGGGTACCCATAGAACCCATTTCTATTCATTACTGTTGTATCTTTAAAGCAACATTATGTAAGATTTGTTTTGCGATTTGGCATCTGTTATTAACTTTTTCACCTTCAAAATCATTTTGATGCTACAATGACTTTTATTCCCCATCCTATATGCCTGTTCTCGCACTATGTAACTTTAAACTGGATCGTATTTTATGGAGGAAATGTTTTCTGGTTTTCCCTCAGATGTCATCCGGCTGCTCCGCCTCAACTCTCTGTGATTTACTTAACGCCTGGGTCTGGATGCTGAGAGCACCGGGAGAGTGTTGGTCTTTACACTGGTAAGACAGGAACTTTGGAAAGGGAGAAAAAATGAGAGAGAAGCTGCAGGACATGAATAAATGAGGGACTGGTATGGGCTGATATTTGT
>NW_023340257.1:3304800-3310186 GCF_004916995.1 Morone saxatilis | reverse complement strand
CAGCCCGTTTGCCCTTGTCGGCCACCATACAGAATGGAACCAAACACTGGCTCTAAAAATTATAAATAGAAAGTGTAGTTTTGTGGTCACTGTAGTTACTCGTTCATGCTTGGAACGGGAGGGTGAAGCAAGCGAGTTGCACTCTGCCACTACACGGCTAGATACCACTGAATCACACTCCCCGTGAACTATTAGTCAACAAAGTTATTTATTCCTTGTTTTGAACTAAATTAACTAAATGTCAATCTTCTTGCTGGTTCTTCCGACACATTCAGAATCATTACTGTTTTTTCCCCTTATCATTTAACAGGCGGCTGTAAAAAAATAAATAAATAAATAAAATAATAATAAAATTGATATCATACACGTCCAACGACCTTTGGCGCTTTTCACGAGTTTGGTGGGCACCGTAGTTTCTCCTACACAATATTCAGTTGGTTGCAATCAGCTACTTCACCACTAGAGACCACTAAATTGCACACACTGGTCCTTTGAATTGGCTTTTGTTTGTCAGTTTGTTGAGGTTATTTTGGTCTGTTAAGTCCTATTCTTAAATATTCTCTTTAGTGGATCTCTTTCATGGAGCCAGAACTTGTTTTCTTGATTTTTGGGTAAATACAAACCTTTTTAAAATGCAGATAACGGCTCTCAGCTACTGGTGCTCAGTTTGAACAATCTCACTATATTCCCATGTGTCAGCAATTTCTGTGGTGAGTGCAATAATTATAGCAGATAGAAATGTATTCTATAAATAAAAGATCCAAGCAGGATTGAGCCAGAATGATCTTTTAACAGACCACATCATGTATAAAAAAAGAATATAAAAAGGAATTTTATATATTCTCGCTATGTTGCATGTATGAGTCTGCCATATTTACTTCCTCTCTCTTTCTCTGTTATTTGTCACCATCCCCTAAATCTTTTCTAAAGAACAAGAGAAGAGAGGGGTTGGAGCATGAAGTCACAAGCTTTTTATTAAAGTTACTGTAAATTGCATCACAACAAGCTTCCAAAAAAGACAATAAAACCATGAAGTCTGTTTCACCAGAGTGGAACCTGTTAGCATTTTTCTCTGATCAGCAGAGGTTTCCAGTGCTTTGGGGGAGCAGGGGTGAAATTAATGACTCACTACTGAGCTATTCAAAGTAATTTCCAAGAATGTGTTATTCTTGTAACAATACTGGGATGAGGTTCTTGGCCGTGCTGCTTTCAAAATCGTCTTTGTGATCCATTGTTTTCTGCCGTTGCTACGGACACTATCTCTGCTCAACACATGAATCTGACGTCAAACAATAGTCTCATCTTCCCAAATAATCTTCCCAGAGATCTCAGAGGTACTGCCTGGATAGTTTATCCAGCACATATGACAAAGCGAGGGCCTGTTTTTTCACTTTGCAAGCATCACCATTTCATTCAAATTCTGTGACGTGTTTACTTGCACGAGCTGTGAGTGATCCAACCTGTTCACATATGTGTCGAAAGGAGGCTCTTCAGATGACAGATTTGTGACATTAGGCACGTGCTGGAGATGTTAAAAGCATGCTTTCACTTTTTCCCTCATTAGTGTGTGGCCATTGTCTGTGTTTCATTTTGAGACAAGGTTGAAGTTTATATCAGACAAATAGGAGCAATATTTGGAGCACATGAGGGATTTCTTTAAGCGATGCAGTGATTTCCAACCCACCAACCAACCATCAGAAAAGGGTCTGGAGCAGTTTTTTCCATTCTTTCATGGCAAAGTCTTTCCATTGCAGTTCTGGGAAGTCATGGAAAAGCCGACCTGACAGCAGTGACAGTAAAACGCCTATGACACCTGTGACATTTTCCAGTAGTCCTGGTGTCAGCCAGCACATGTGGCCAATTTGTGGAGGCCAGAACCTGCATATGAGTTTCAGGGAACATGGAGGGATATTTTTCACCATGAAAACCTATGGTGAATGTATAACACATACTCAACACATGACTGAGTGTAACAAAACCTAAAGTAAATGTGATGAGTTTTTTTTTATTTTAGTTGATTTTCCAGATTAATTTAACTCATTCAGCTTCAAATGACAGTTCAGTCTTACTGTGCACTTAAACTGTCAGTGGTGCTTCAACTGACAGCTGAAATGTTACTTTACTTTTTCTTTCACCATTTACAGCTCAGCTGACATTTGAACAGTTTTTAGTGTTTTACATACAAACTGATATTCTACTGCCTACTGGTCTTATGCTGCAGTGGTTCCCAGTCTTTAGTCTTTAGGGGAGCCCTTTTCTACTATTGAGTAAACTGACATATTTTATGGCTATTTTATATTATATTCAATATATAACAATAGCAGTGCAGAAAAACTCTACAAAACTGTATAATGAACACAAATAGTGAACAGATTGATAAATTAAATTTGCATTGTGGATTTCAGGACTATGTTGTTTTTAGTTTTTAATGTTGAATGTCTTGTGTTTCTTTGTCTTCCCACATCTTTTCTTTTACTGTCTGAAAATGCATAAATAAAATCAATCGATCAAGCACTTAATTTTACTCTCATCCACTTAAAAGATATCTACCATCTGCTTGAATCCATTTGAACGCAACATTAAACTTAATATTAAAATATTATAAGTGCTTTTGGCACTTACATTTCAAAAGACACTCTTTACTTCAGCTGGTACTTTAGCTGTTTGATTCCTATTGATCTCAGATGCGAACCATTGACATGTTAAGGCAATTTAAGGTGTTTACAGTGTTTACACCTGTAAACAACCAACTTTGAGCGAAATAAAAAAAAGTTCATTTTAATGCTTAATTCATATTTAGTCCTAGCTGTAATCTTAAAATTGTAATATGATTTACCCAGATTATCAGGTAATTTCTCATGTAGCCCAACATTTCAAACATGTGTTTCTCAGGTCACACAGATAGCGGAGGTATGTTGAAGCAGCTGTCTGAAAGTATTTACTAGCAGATTTTACAAGTCCTGTAATGAGCACAGTTAAAGTTTATGTTCCTAAAAGCACTATGGAACATGTTCAAGAGGGATGCAGCATACGTAGCGGTGGGGAGGTATTTTAATGTAAGCTATTTTGTGTTTTTGAGCAAACAGCGCTGTGGTTGTCCTCGCTGTAAATGCAGCCCCTCCCAGTGGTTTGTGGGAGAAAGGTGGAAGAGACAGAGGAGAGTAAAAAATTAGTTGCAGCCATCAAGAATAAAAACTGTTAGAAAAGAATGGAAGGATGATTCTTCTGTGGAAGAAAGGACGATTGTTGCCAAGACAGCTGTCTTATAAGTATGCATGGTGCAAATGTTTTACATAATATGAGCCACTTTCAAAGTTTTCCATATTTCAAATTATTCACAGGTGTGACATTTTAGCATGTTTGTACCTGGATTTTTAAGTCAGCAGATGTACCTCATAAATTATAACTTTTATTTGTATTCCTCATGTGTGAAGTTAGGGTCAGTCTGGACAATACACTCACAAAGCTGCGTTGCAGAAAATGCACCACTGTGTCATTGTTTGGCAGTCTGGAGTAAAAAAAAAAAAAGAAAAAAAGACTTGTAAGTTTGCTCAGATTGATCTATCAATCAGCCTGTCTGCAGAGAGCTCTGCTTGCTGTCCTGGCTGATAAGTGCAGGGGGAGGGGGAGGAGGGGGAATGAGTCTGGGTCTGGATCCCTCCTCATCTCAGGAATGTGTGCAGGTTCCTCTCCAAAAGTGCTGACGTCAGGAGTGGCCTTGGATTAAAAACAGCCAGTTTATAATAAAAATGACGAACACATAGGCTGTGCTATACGGCTGATCTACTTAAAAGCTCAGCTCAGGTATGTCCACTATAGTAAAGCCATTTTTACGGGTTTGAAGCAACATTTAGGTATAGACTCTTAATCTTATAAACTGTGTTTTGCATTATATGATAAATTAATTTATTGAAACAATGGCTTTAAATGTCCGTGTGTCTTACAGCAGCTTTAGATGAAGCTGCTCAGTGTGATAGAAGACCTTTACTGCTCTTACTGTAACTGAGAAGCTCGTGCTTTCTGACTTTAGTTCGCATTGTTCAGTATTTCAGTCATGTCCAGTGCATTCAGGAGTTAAGTGCCCTTTTTTGTTTGCAGTTCCTTCTATGCGTCATTTCCTGCTATTTTCCATCTAGTCGGCTTTCCCAGAATTTCTTTAGACCCAAGAGAACAGGCTTGGTTGAGTTAACAGTTTTCATTGAGAACCATTTCCCACTGAAAGGACAGGGCTGATGCTATCCTGTATTTTTCTCACTGTCATTAAAAGCCATGAAAACACCAAAATCAACAAAGAATTGATCCTACTGTATCAATGTCTGATATATCTTATTCCTCTGTTCCACAGAGCTCCATTGTTATCAAAAACGATTGAAAACACATTTGTTAGCCCAGTGAGTGTTGCACAGGGGAATATGTTCTTTCATCACAATGAACAGCACTAGTTCTTTGGTTCTTTTTTAAAGTAAAACTATATAATTGTGATTTATATCCTCAGTAAGAGCAAACATGCTTTTGTCTCAGTGCCAAGTACAGGGTAGGGAAGTTGGTTTAAGACTTTTAAATGTTTTGGGGGTTTTTTAAACTACAGCTTTATCCTTTATGTTTAATTCTCTGAGCAGGGTAGTTTTCAACTGTTGATGGTGAGTTATGTGGTTTATCCTACATACTGTAACCAGGAAATTTATAAAACAAAAAGAGACAAGTTCAATTGCATTTACTGTCAGTGTAATGTGTTGGCAGGTCTCAGAGGCAAATATGTCAAGCCTCAACAGATAAAACTTAAATTATCTGGATGCTATTAGGGGTAAGTGACAAAATATGTTTTCAGCTCTGCCCACTTCCTTCATTTTTGTACATCAAACTTGATTTAATGCTCAGTTGCTCAACGTCTTCCACTCAAATTATGAATTTTCAAAAAAACATAGTATGGCAGGCCAAAACAACTGACACACAGTGTGAGTGGGTAGGATATTGCCATGGTAATACTTGCATGTCCTTGAATCGTCCAAACATGAAAGAATAAAGGAAGGAATGGGACACAAAGGAAAACTCTCTCACCGTCACTCCTCTGCCTGTACCTACAGTCAAAAAGTGAACTCTTTGGGAATGTTTGAATTAAATGAATGCACCTATATCCACTTAAATTAATATACCTGCTTTTAAAACCTTTTTAAACAGGTTTAACCCACAGAAGCCACTTGCTTTGATACAACATAACAGTGAGGAATCACACAAAACAAACATTCAGAACTTTTCTAGCCCAAAGGTCCAGTGTGTAACATTTAGGAGGATCTCCAGGTGGAAAATAAATATATTCATAGGTATGTTTTTATTAGTGTATAATCACCTGAATATAAGAATTTTTGTATTTTGTATTTTGTATTGA
>NW_023340257.1:3299256-3304775 GCF_004916995.1 Morone saxatilis | reverse complement strand
TATAACTGCATACATCTGCATAGCAATGGAAGTTAATGGAGTGATTCCTAATAATATATAATATATAAAGTAAATAGTATTGGGCGTCAGTACAGAACCTTGTGGAACTCCATGATTAAACTGTAGTATTTATGACCGATTTCATCGTTAAAGATGTACAAACTGTGAAACAATCTGATAATAAGAACTAAAACCGGCTTAGTGCTGTTCCTTTAATGCCATTTGATGCTCAAGTTCTGTAAAAGGAATATTATGTCAATGGTGTCAAATGCAGCACTAAGATTAATACAATAAGAGACAAAGTCCATTGTCAGAAGCATCAAAAGTCATTACTAACTTAACCAGAGCTGTCTCTCGACCAGGGGTTTTAGCAACTATAGACCGATTTCTAACCTCCCTTTCTTCTCTAAGATTCAGAAAAAATAGTTGCCAAACAGTTGTGTGACTTTCTACATAGCAATAATTTATTTTGAGATTTTCAGTAGGATTAGAGTTCATCACAGCACAGAGACAGCTCTGTTAAAGTTAGTAATGACCTTTTGATTGCTTCTGACAATGGACTTGTCTCTTACTTGTATTAGATTTTAGTGCTGCATTTGACACCATTGACCATAATATTCTTTTACAGAGATTTATTGAAGTTAACTGATGAAGACTGATAGCAAAAACATTCTAAATATATACTGAGGTTCATTAGTTAAAGTTTCTGATCTTGGAGAGCCTGAATACTTATTAAGGTATTTGGTGCTAAATTTTCTCTCTAATGTAATAATTTATTAAAAAAGGATTCATGAAGTCATTGCTACTTAAGTTTATGGGGATATATGGCTCAATAGAGCTTGTGACTTCTGTCAGCCTGGCTATAGGCTGAAGAGGAACCTAGGGTGTTCTTATTTTCTTTTATTACTGCTGAGTAATAGGCTCCTCTGGCATCGGAGGGCCTTTCTAAAATTTTAAGATTATTTGCCAAATTAAGCAATATTCTTATCATTTCGAAGCGCGACATTTCCTTTCTGATTTCTTGTGTCTTTTTTAATTGACAGTTTGTGTTGTACCAGGTGCTGTTTCCTATGTTTTTTATTTTTCTGTTTTCTTAGGGTCGATACAATCTAATGTTGATCGTAGAGAGCCTGCAGCACTATAACAAGATTATCAATTTGGGGTGACTAAATATATAGGACTCTTTATATTCAGATATGGCATTGAATTAAACACTGATGAATCTCCTCCTTAATTTAGCTACAGCACGTCAGATAGACATCTGTGTAGGAGGTTTTGCTTAATGGCTTATAATCTAATAATAGAATTTCAAAATTATTAAATAATGGTCAGATAAGGAAGGATTATGTGGAAAATAATTTTAAACAGAATTGCCAAAAACCACCTTGCAATAAGCAGGGGGAAAGGTGAAGCAAGGGTTGCAATTTGCAACTACACCACTAAGCTGTCACTAAATCTACACACTGGAGACCTTTAAAAAACAACAGCTATGTAAGATTTGCAAAAAAAATACTGTCATAAATATGGAACGTTGTGCACATGCATTTGTTATGAACTTGAATCAAAAAACTAGCGACAACTTTGGGTAATCGTAGCCAGACATCAAGACAATTGTCTGTCTGCAGCCTCACTGAAGCCTTTTCTCGCCAAATGACTAAACGCCAGTCTATGGGTCTGATATTTGTGTCAGTAGAAATGAATTCTGGAATTATTTAGAGCTTGAATCTGAAATTACCCAACTTGAAATAATTGCATTAAAACCTGAATTTGAATTGCATAATTTGAATTTGTAATTTTTAACTGAATCTGAATAGCATCAATTTGAAATTGAATTATTATAGTTTGAAACTGAATTTGAGCTCACTAAAAATTCTACTTTTTATGGAACTTTCAAATTCAGATCTCTAATTCAATTCAAATCTCCTAAATTCAAATTCAAATCTTTAAATTCCAAATTCAGATCTTTAATTCAAATTCAAATCTCTAAATTCAAATTCAAATCTTAAATCAAATTCAGATCGCTCAATTCACAATTCAGTATCGCTCAATTCAAATTCAGATGCTCATACAAATTCAGATCGCTCAATTCAAATTCCCAGATCGCCCAATACAAATTCAAGATCGCTCAATTCAAATTCAGATCGCTCATTTCAAATTCAGTCTCTCAACTCCAATTTCAAACCCAAAAATACAACTTTTAAGGTCACAGACGGGTCAACCTTAAGGAAGAAAGCAATTGGAGTGCAGAGTAAGCCTGCATTCTTTTCCAACAGCCAGCAGAGGGGCACTTCACGGATAAGAAAGCCAGTTCCCATCAGAAATAATGGCAAAATAAGTTTCCACCCCTGACTGTTACCGTCATTAAAACATTTTTATTATGGAGTTTTTGATGCTTAATCGTCAGTTGTCAAGTCCCTTTCAACACAGCATGATGTTCATGTTAAAGGTGTAAGCTTCCGATCCTATTTAGAGGAAATAGACGATAAAGCAGTTTATGCTTTAGGACGGGGCTGTGATTTAAGTCTGTGGCGACATTGTCAATCAAGCTACAGTGACGTCTATCGTACTGCAACTTGTAACATTGATAAGCCCACAGACATAGAAAAAACTTATTAGCGAGTCGGCTGTTAATATTTCCCGCGGTTATGTACATTTTGTTTTAAAGCAAAATACGTCCCTAATTGCAGCAGGGTTAGCTCAAACGTGGCATCGGCAGCTTTCACAGTGCATTTCTGATGCAGGTGGAAGATGCCAAACCGATTTTTCCTGAGATGCCAGGCATCTTTCCAAACCGTTTATATATATTTCAGGGTTGCAGTCTAGGATAAATAACCGATCCACTGCCGCTGTACGGGTTGCGCCGGTTTGTTTGCAGCGTTTTGCCGTTTGCTGTGCGGTTGCCCTTGACGGCCATCGTAATTCTAGGCAACTGTAGAAAACACGACGGATCAACATGACAGACTCCACCAAAGAGGACCCGCTTCCTCTGTAAATAAATACAGCTCATTCTAAGGTAACAAAAACACAGTGATTCTTATTTTCAGTTAATTATGCACTAATGAAATCATACCTATGAATATTATATTCCATTTCTGACAATAGACCCTTCTGATTGTTACACATATCAATAATGTAAATTTTATAATAGTTCATGCGAAAGAAATGCATAACCAGCCATTTGACCATCCATTACTGCGTCACAGTCCGACCCCACCCATACGTCACTATTGGTTTTGGTGTCCCACCCCAAGATTTTCGGTGGCCCCATCTGGCCACTGCTATGAAGAATTTTCTTGGGGCACCACTGTCTTGGTGAACTATAATAGGCAGTTTTCTTTTCCTTAAACTGAAACTAATAAAAAAAATGAGCTTTGAGAGCTGGAAATTTTAACAAGCCTGGACAAGGAGTCAGTGAGTTAAAGATATTGATCAGTAACCCTCCTAGGACACAGCAGGGTCTTCATTTTACACAGCAGGAATATCTGACTCATTGCCACTCAAAGAGCATCCCTACAGGGCAATCTCTCTAATGCATATGCAGGTGTGTTTAGCTACATTGTTGGTGTGGTTGGGAGGCTGCAGAAACAGGCTTTCTATTCACACCAAGTGGCATGATCGCTGAGATGAGGCAGGAATTTAATGGTGTTTCCACATGAGCAGATGGCTTGAAAGGGCACAAAGTGAAACAGTGAAACTTTTATACTTCTCTATAGCCTACAGCCTTTCCTCTGTAGCTTATGTAACTTTATGCTATTTGCTACCATACTCACACCATTGGAAACTTGCTTCTCCTCACAGGATCGGATGGGAGTTTTCATTTCCTTTATTTTTGACTTTTATTCTAGGTCCTTGATTTAATTTTGTGTGTGGAGACACAGCTCCTGGAAAACTCCTGGAAAATTATCAATGCCGTCCTCTGGTTACTAAATTAGTTATTCAAATGCTGAGCATCTCCAAAACTATGATGTTTTCAGAAGGAAGTTGCCAGAAAAAGAAAATAAATGGCATTGCCTTTTTTCTTTTGCATAGCAAGGACCTGATTTAATACATGAGATTTATGCTCACATGTGTAGACACATGCCAGCTATCTCTTGTAGTCAAAAACATGTGATTCATACTCTCCAAAATACACTGTTAGCTGAATGTTGTTTAGTTGTCAAAGTCAAATAAAAGTACTGCCGGCCCATTTTCACATGCTTTCTCTATATCCAGAAAATTCATATTCATACATGTATTCTTAAAAAGTTTTTTTAATAAATGGATTTATTGGAGACGTATCAAATATACCAAGAGTGGGGAATATCATATCACATGTAAAAGTTTTTCTTCAGAAATCTTGATCGTTATTTATATACATCCTTCCAGTCATCTGTAACTGCCTTCTCAGGCACTTTAGTGAGGGATAATTTACAGTAAGAACAACGTCACATTCCAGTTTCCACTCTCTCTCTCTTCCTTTACTTGTTCAGATTACAAGTACAAATATGTTTCTGTAGCATACAAAGACTCTCTTTTGCATTCAAACGTCCTAAGGCCGTGGCTCCTAGGGGATAAATCTGTGGGTCACAACAGATATTTGCTGATTAAAGGGATAAGAAACTCACATCAATCATTTCTATAACAAAATTACATGCGAAATAGTGGATAGTTTCACATTTTCTGGGCCTCTAAAACTCCTTCTAAAGAAACAATCTGAGAAGGGAAAATCATTGTTTGGCACAACTACACACAACTCCTGTCCACAGAAACCTGTGACAATGGTTCAAGACTATGCTTGATTTTAAGAGGTCAAATGCCAAAAAAGAGAAAGAAACATAAATATTTTTCACATCAGCATTTGTTCCTTGTCTGGACACTTGCAGCTGCTGTTAACGTGAAGGTCCAGTGTGTAACATTTAGGATTATCTATTGTCAGAAAGGGAATATGATATTATTGGTATGTTTTCTTTAGTGTATAAACACCTGAATATAAGAATCATTTTCATTACCTTAGAATCTTTATCTACAGATCACCTTTTGCTAAGTCAAACAAACACTGGCTTTAGATAGGGCCATTTGCTTTGTTCGTGGCCACCGTAGTTTCTCCTACACGCTTGGAACTAGAGGGTGAAGTGAGTGAGTTGCGAGTTTAACAGCCAACAACTGTATTGTTTTGGTTCAATCTCATCGCTCTTATCAACTATTTCTGCAGCAGGCAGCTGTTTTCAGTGAAAAAAGGCTACAATAAGCCCATTGTACGCTATGTGTTCAGCAGCAGATAGACACAGTTAGCAACCAGCTGCTGAACATAGTTGAGCATTTAGCAAGATATTTGCCCCAGGAGTCGATGAAAGCAAAGATAAAAGGAGTTTGAGCATTAGATTTACGCTCATCAGGCTGCAAAAAACACAACTCCAAATGATTGCTCATGTTGCCCAGTGCCAGCTGAATGGGTACATTAGCATTTGTTTGCTAATATGCAAAGTTTTTGCCCACATATGGCCAAAATAAATTTATAAAGGTCCAGTGTATAACATTTA
>NW_023340257.1:3297680-3299204 GCF_004916995.1 Morone saxatilis | reverse complement strand
TCATAGGTATAGTTTCATTAGTGTATAATCGCCTGAATATAAGAATAATATTCATTACCTTAGAATGAGTAATTTTTATCTACAGACATCGCAGGTTGCCTTTTACAGAGTCCGCCATGTTGAACCGCCATGTTTCTACAGTAGCTGAGAACAGACAAATAAAACACTGGCTCTAGGTGGGCCCTTAGCTATTTTCACGAGTTTCAGAGCCATCGTAGTTTCCCCTACACACTTCACAGCCCATTCTCATTCCCAGGTCATCAAATACAGACCCCACTAAATCCTACACACTGGTCCTTTAATGCTTAATGTTTAATTAAATAATTTATCATATTTATTTATGTAATGGCCTCTATAAGGTGGCCACACATTGCTCATATGTCTCAAGCCAGACTAAATTCTGCCTCTGGCTCCTGTCTAGTGTCTACAGTCCTGTTTCAAATACATTTGGTGCGCTGTTTAAACAGTCAGTGATAACAGTAAAAGTTTTGGCGAAAGTCTATGCTGTTGAAAAGTGCACATTTCATTTGGGGAACCAGGGTAAATGGAGGATCAAGATACTCAATACCTCTACCAAGCATGTGGAAAATATGCAGCTTTACACTGCATTACACAAACTATAAAGAGTGTTAATGTAAACGTGACCATTCAGTGTGCAGTGACATCATGCAGTACAGGCCTGTCACATATTGCCATGTCATTAGCTTCCTGGGGACTCTGCTGGCAAAAAGGACTTGATGATCTCTAGTTAGGTCAAATATAATCTGTCTGTGTCACACTGACATCCAGCAAGTGCCATTCTGCTCTATTCTGTTACCGGGGCTATCTTACAACATAGGCCTGATCCTCCTCAATCCCAGTTCCAGAGATCCACCTTATAGCTAACCTTTTAGTTCAGGAGCATTAGCACTAATGGAATACACTGCTGGGATACAGAGTGCTATGCCATAAAATGACTCTTTATAGATGTCAACTCTATTCTTTAATGTAAGTGATACACCAGAGCGTTGGGGTGGTTTTACTGGAAAGGCTCCTCTTACACAGTAGATAACAGGCACCATACTGGGAAAATGTGGTTTGCCCTTAGGCGTCAGTACAAATGATCGCGCTCATGGCAGGAGCTCATTGTTCAATAAAGGCCTCCCATAGTCTGACTTAACTATCAGTCACACAAAATATATTAGGTATTAGGCATATTATGGGAAAAGTACATTACACCGAGAAAAAGGAATGATGGAAGTAGACCTTTTGACATGTCATAAAGGAATAGCACAGATTTAATAAGTAACATTAATAATGCTGAATTGCATTCGTGTGTGGAACGTCTGCTTATGTGTATAAATGCGCACCGGGACTTCTCAATGGAACAGAGTCATTAGTAATGATAGCTACTGTGCTTTTCTAGCTAAAGGCTATTCATGTGAAACTGCCTGAGAAGGCGGTCTCAATCAGTTATCAGTAATAATGCCATCCTGACATCCACACCAACGTACACATATATGGATTAATTCAATTCAATTCAAT
>NW_023340257.1:3261518-3297580 GCF_004916995.1 Morone saxatilis | reverse complement strand
ATTTTTTGATTTAATATAATAAATTTTATAAAGAGGCTCATGAAGTCATTGCTACTTAAGTTTATGGGATATGTGGCTAATAGAGCTGTTAAGTTTCTGTCAGCCTGGCTACAGCTGCTTGAAGAGGAAACCTAGGGTTGTTCTTATTTTCTACTATTACTGCTGAATAATAGGCTTCCTGTGGCATACGGGAGTGCCTTTCTTATGAATTTTAAGTATCATGACCAAATTGAGTGGATATTCTAATAAATTTCGAAGAGCGCCATTTCCTTTCCAATTTCCTTGTTTTTGCTTTAATTGGCGATTTTTGGTGGTTGTTACCCACGGTGCTAGTTTCCTAGTTTTAATAATTTCCTTTTATGAGGACCGATAGCAATCTAATGTTGTTTTATGCAGTGAGCCTTGCAGGCAACTATCAAACAGAATCAGATCAATCTGATTAAACAAAGATTGTAACAAGATTATCAATTTGGGAGGGACTAAAGTTATTATAGGACTCTGTTATATTCAGACATGGCATTGAATTAAACACTGATGGAATCTCCTCCTTAAAATTAGAGCTTTGATTCTCTGCAAGAACCCAGTTGGACCCAGCATGACCTGGTGGGTTCTGGCCCAACTTCTCACTTGATTAGATGAGACTTGACTAGCTCAGTAGACAGTTTCCTAATGAGCTTATGGTCTCAATCTCTAGTTTGTCTTCTTCCATACAGCATGATGTTCATTTAGTAAATGATGGTCCCATTTAGAGTAAAATAGACGATACAGCAGGGTATGCTTTAGGGCAGGGCTACCTTATGATTGAAAAGTCATTCTTAGTGAGTCCGCCCATGAATGTTGTCCTGAATGTTTGATGTTGAGGGTGGGGTAGTGTTTATAAATGTTAGTGTATGTGTGGCTGTATGTTTTTATGCAATAAATATAATGTTAAAAAAAGATATCAGTGTCTGCCTTAAAAAATCCAACACTGCTCATTATCTACTTTAAATATCCCCACTCCACCACTACCTTTACTTTGAACTGATAAAAGCTTTTTGGGTGAGTGGTGAAATGTGTTCTCCACCTGTAGGCTCTCTTATGTATACAAATATTTAGTGATTTAAAGTACTGAGACAAAGTACAGTAGTCACACATACAAATACACAAAAAACACTAGTAAAGCTTTAGCCAAAGTTTACTCATGCCTGCAGAATCCTTTTGCCCATCCTTATGAGGAGAAGATCTGGTGTATGCCTGGTGACACTTTTGCAAATGAACACCCAGAGTCGTCAAAACAGAGCGTCACTTCCAGTTCAGCATTGCTGAGCTGACTATGTGCAGGCTTCTGGAATGATAACTGACAGATAGTGACGTTATGCTGCAGTACGCAGCCAGTCCAAGTTTTGCTGTGCTCTAATGTTGATGCTTTTCACTGTGTGAACCTCCTCTGTGCAGAGCGTGAAGTGAATAAGCAGGCAGGCAGACAATGAGCCCGCAACCTGGTGATGAGAGACCATATAAGGCAGCAGTCTGAAGGAATGCAGTGCAGTGAAATGAAGGGGGCCCTGTAAGTCACCCAAACACTCAACACACTTTTCATATAAAGTTGATACCACTACTCAGACTTAGTCCTGCTAACCACACTGTACGGTGTGACAGCAGAACTTTACACCAACCACTCGTCCTTGAGAGCCAAATGCCTCCTTAATAAATCAAGCTTACGTAAGTACCTAGGAGTGCTATTAGACAGCCCCATAAAGCATGTCTAACTCTACGATGCAAGAACATCACCATGATGTTCCAAAGATATCTGACATTTAAGACGCCTAAATTGCCAAACAGCTGCAGAACAAAGACAAGATGCAGCAGCAGTGACGTTCAGTGTATCATCTTAAGCTGAAATCCACTCCAACACCACAGCCATGCTGTCACTGTACTTTAAAAGTCACCAGGCTTGGCATTTACTACGCCATTAACGCTGTTTTCAAGTGTCTTAGCAAAGTTTGGTATTGCACTAGACAATATTTCTATCAGCCTAAATGACAAAATGTAGAAATGGAAAAAGAACACAATATCCAGCCTAATTTAAAAGTCATAGATTTCCCTCATTTGTCCAAACTAAATGTGGCAGGAGTAGAGAATGTTAGGGCATCATCAATTTAGAGGTAAACAGCAGCAAATCTGTGCTCATAGAAAATAGACATTTTTCACAGCAGCCATGATGAAATAGTGGGGTAAACACAGGTGTTACCAATGATAGTAATTAAGGTTCTGTTCCATTTAGGTACTTAGAGCCTTTTCAGTGAGCCATCATGCACAAAGTTGCAACAAACCAGAATTATCCTTTATCGCTCACGATTATTCAAACAACATTTAACAAATTTAGTTCTAGCTGGTGAAATAGTGGCACATTTAGTAGCTAGAGAGGCAGATTGCTTGCTGACACATTTACCATATCAACTTTATCAGGGGATAACATGTCAGTGCTGAGTGCTTGTTCCGCTGCCCCTAAGTGGCCAAAACATTCACGAGTGCAGTTTTAATGTTGCCTCATGCAGCTTTGAAGAGGTAATACTGTAGTGAAGATAAAAATTTATTGTAGAGTCATCTTGCACAATGTAAAACTATCACTGAAATCAAGCTTCTTTTATCACTTATGTTAATACTCATTTTACAGAAAGTAAATTGAAGCAGATGCCTCATCAATGAACTGTAAATATGTACTTACAGTTCATTGATGAGCAAAAACTAAATGAAGAGAAAAAAGACAAGAAATGGAAAAACAATGGTCAGTATGAAAGCTACAGGGTGTCTACAGGGTACGGTTTAATCACAGGAGGCCACTGCAATCATCCCACGTCTTCTGCTGGGACTTAACACAGCAGGCTTAATGCTGAAGACTAACTGCGCCTGTCTGCAAAGACTTATGTAAAAACACTGAAACACGTGGAACTATTTTCCTGAAAAAACAACAGTCAAACCCTGAGAGCCACACAAAGACTTACAGCCTGATCGTATGCGTCAATTACAACAAAGGGTCCATGCAGAGCAGCTTCAAATTGATTCTTTTAAAACAATAAATCTGTGTCACATAAGTTAAAGCAGAAATATGCGGCGTGCCTGCAGGCAGCAGCCACTGCATCACACAGCAGGGACGCTGATTTGACGGCTCTTGCTTCTGTATGTGAGACAGTTCTCCTTTCATAGAAATCATATGAGTCTCTGGGCAGGAATCCACCTTCCCAGGACTTAAATAGGAAGTTAAGGTTGCAACCATGCTGTACAGTGACCAAGACATGCATTAAAGGTTGATTTTATTATGTAACTAACTGGATGGCTTGCTGATATTGTTGGAAAATGTGCTCTTGGCCTAACGATAGACAGGTGGGCGGATAAAGTTTGGAAACAGTATTTTTCAAGTCAAAATCTGGAACATTTTCATATAAATAAATATGTTTTACTACTTACTATCACTCAACAGTAACTGAAAGCTTTTACATCGACTGTTGCAAATGCAAGCCATCTTGTCTTTCCTTGCAAAAAGAAAGTGTTTTGGAGCACTATAGGCTTCTGTTTGGAATAACCAAAGGAGAAACTGGGTAGTTTGCGTGAGCAGTATTGACAGCTCGCAGGGAAAGACCGTTGCCTACAGAAATGCAAATTCCAAGCGGCAAAAATGCATTCAAAAAGCAAACCTATCACCAGACAGGAACACTGATATTGGGCATTTCTGGAAAAAACAAAATTACATTTAATAACAATATTTTCTAAATTATGTCTTTCTACAATATGCACAATGCAACCACAATATGGTTACAGTTAGCAAAAGATCGTGGTTATGGAAAATAAACTGATGATGGTATGGTTAAGATTAGGCAACAAAATACTTGGTTGAGGTTTTTAAGATTGTGGTTACGGTTAAGCGAGACAAGAGTCTACCATGCTATTGGCCCTGTGACTGTAAAGGCTGACATAAGTATGCTAACATGCTCACAATGGCATTTCTAACTTTATGTTTAGCGGTTATGTTTACTATGTTCATCATCTAACATTTGCTAATTAGCACTCAACACAAAGTACAACTGAGGCTCATGAGAATGTGGTTTGTTTGCAAGTATTTAGTAATAAACCAACGTTTTACAAATGTTCACCTGATGATGGCTCTAGACAAAAACCTGAGGGAAAGGAGAAGTTATTACAATTCCTCCTAATGGAGACATCACAGATGTCATCCTGATGCTGGCACTAGAAGAAAAGTTAGGGGAAGTCATTAGGATGCATTATCTGGGAACCATGAATGTCTGTCTGTCTGACACACAGCCATCCATACAACAGTTGTTATTTGTCTGGACAGGTGGAATGACTCACTAACTGATAAACCAACATTGCCATCCATATAGCCACACTACTAACAAACTACTACTGGCAGCTATGGCATGAGCTACGGGCGTGGTCTAATGCTAGGTGTGTGTGACGACGTGTGTAAGAAGTGGCTGTTCGCTCAAAAATAACAATGATGTATGCTAAAGAGGTTAGCGCTGATGCTGCTAGCATCAGTTATATCCGAACTGGCCACTGTGATAGACAGATGGTTCAACCAATTACCTGACGAGTTTTTCTTGAAAGCGTCTGCCCTTTTCTAAACAGTTTCCAGCAACGACTTTCCAGATAGTTCGGTGTAACAGACCATCTGGCACAGTCAGATTGCATTGGCACTGTAAATCATGAGGTGCGTAATTGCATGGATCTTGTAGCATACTCAGCTACAAAAAGGTGTCACAGAACTGAATTGATTGATGGGAGATTCAGTGCAAAAACATGACCTAATTGCAGCCACATTGGTCAAAACACTAAGAAATTATTTAATATGGCAAAAGGAAATGTCTGTAACATCATGACCAGACACATTGCACAGAGACAATGAGCAATAAAAGGGGTTCTGCAGTGAAAACATGACCTTAATTTTAATTAGGCACATGATCTGCAGAGCCTATATCGTTTGGCGTTTTTGTCTATGTCATTCTGACATTTGACTTGCTAGAAACTCAAAAGACAAAGCAATTTACTTTGATGCAAGGTCCTGTCTAATGAAAATGATATAACACAAGCTTTGGTTTGGCTGGTTTAATGTTAATCTGGGCTAGGGTACAATTTGGACAATCAGATAGTTTTCCTAACAGTGATCAGTGGGCCTCCAGTGGCAGTAGAATCGTCGGATGTTGAAAACAGCTAAGTGTGCGGTTATCAGTCCTTAAAAGCAACAAATGAAGGGTGGAGCTGCAGGAAAAGGTACGAGCTGTTGGTTAATTGCTACAGGCTCTCTGGACAGCCCTCTCATGTTTACCTCCTTTTCCTTTCTCCATCCACGGCACTGCAACATCACGTGATTCCAAGGAATTTACACTGGAATGAAGGCTGGATGTTCCATGTCTGGCTAAATTGAGGCTTTTCCAGAACTAGAGAGCTGATTAAATTCTGAGCTGTAGTGGAAAGAATCAAACAGCAAATAAAAGTCTGAGAAGCTCATTAGAAATGAATGGAAATTGACATAATACTGTAGGTGGATGAATAGAATGTCTTTTTGCTTCTATTAGCACATATTTGGTACAGTAGAGCTACTGGTGGACAGACACGAGGTGAGCTGTGGAAAAGGGAGAAATTAGAAGGGTCTATACTTTTCAGACGCCTGTCATCGCTGTCCCTGGATTCTTGGAAAATACGAGGACAAATGTATTCAATTTTTGCTTAACTGCAAGACATCAGCCACAAGAATGGCCGGTAACATTACCCAGGTCCGGGGTCACTTCTTGAAATACAGAGTTTTAATGTCTAACTATTATTTTCTGTGGACACAAAAGCCTAATGAATCTGGCAAGGATGTGATTTGTGGAATATTCCATTGAATCCAACCCCTCCATTGATTGGGAATGTATGACATGTGTATTAGTCATGCAGAGTGTTTTATTTTTCCTGGCAGCGAGGCTTACCCCAGCATTATCACTCTCCTCACAAACTGCTGTATCCAGTTTGTCTAAAATCCCCCTCCAGCCGTGCGCTCCAACAGATAAGCCCAAAATGTAAACAAGTCATAAATGCATCTGCAAACACATTTTTGGCTCTGCAGTAAAAGTTTACAAGGAACAAGTAAGAGCCCAGCGTTACGCAATTGGGTTGTAATGGAGGCGATGCATGCAGGGTGAAGGTGGGGGTGGGGGTGAATGATGGGTTCCATCACCCGGGAATTCATATTCATCCACCTGCCTTTTCCCGTCAACTGTATGGGCATGGAAAAACAACAACGGCTTTAGGAATATCCTATTTTATATTCATTACATATATATTTCCATCAAGGCAACAACAGACAGATTTTCTCTGAATTTTAAACAATTGGCTTCATCTTTAAAAACAAAGTCAGGGTAGAGGGATGAATTTTCTCTGATGGGTCTTCAATCTACCGGAGGCCAAAATCAACAAAAATCTGGCTCTTTAAAATGGAATAGATTAGCTTCATCTAAGCCATCATCAGTCCGAAACCACAGTGTCATCCACCAATCTCTGTAGTCTTCACCAAAGATTTCCAGGAATATGAAAAAAGTTTATTATGAAACACAGATTTATACTGGCGCCTGACAAGTTGATCATGCTCTTTCAACTAAAGATTTCCCCAAAGTTCTGTGTGTGATAAATGTTAATTTAAAAAAGAAATATTTTTTAATAATATTTGGTTATTTAATGGTTCACAATTGTAAGTTATTGCAGGAGCTGTTTAAGCAACTCAATAAATTATTATATTTTCTCCAAGGTTCCACTGAAGGAGGATTTTTTTTTCATCTCCAATGCAACGGTTTTAGAAATTCTCACTTTCTACATATCTGCACATGGCATTACAGTATGGTTAAGGTTAGGGAAATACTATAGTTCTGGAAAATAAAATATGGTGCTTCCTCTCTTGCGCTTGGACAGGTGAAGCAAATGATTGCAATCTGCAACTACACCGCTAGATGCCACTGAATCCCACACACTGGTCCATTAATCCCCCATTGACATTTGATACAGCACTAATAACAAAAATAATCCAGCTTTGAAAAATAGCCTTTCTCAACAATATTTCATGTGACCAACTTCATATGCTTAGATAACAGAGTTTTTTGAAAATGATCTAATATAGAAACCATTTCCCATGAGCCCTGGACCTCCACAGGTCAGAGTCCCTGAGGGAGTGGAGGGGTGGTGGCTAGTTCAGACATGTCTGTACTAACAGCAAGACAGAAAGGACTGAACACTGTAGACATTTTTAGACATCAGAAATTACAACTAAAAACAAATAAGCCAGCTGGTGAAATTATGACTTAAAGGGACACTTCACCCATTTGCATTAAGCTTTGTATCGTATCATATTTTTGAATAGTCGTGCACCATTCCCTCATTTTCCCCTGAGACGGGAGAAATACGGATTTCAGTGTTGCACTTCCCTCCTTTCCAATTGATGTAAATGTACTTTTACATCTATGCGGAAGCGGCAGCAGGCCTTACAAAGTCTCATATCTTTGTAGAGGGGGTGAGACTACAAACACTCTTTTCTCGGTCAAATAGGCACCAAATTCAAAATTTATGTTACATTTTGACTACATATATAATCCACTTTCAATAATGACAAAAATTATTTTTTCAAAAAATGTTTCCACTATCTATATATAGAGAGTATATTAAAGCTTTAAAGCTGTTCCATTAATCCTGTAAACCCACTTAAAATGCTGAAATTTCAGCCTTATTGGCCAAATGTTACATTTGAGTGTAGAAGTCACAGGTAGTGACAAACCAAATATGAAAACGTGAAGTAAAAATCTACTTAAATTTATTATTATTATTAAATATGTTACATCATTTATGTAATTATGTAACATATTTTGCTCCGCTTTACCACCAATTTATAAATATTCATCTCATGTATACAACATTTCTTGACAGCCTTTTCTGTTCTAAACATATTCTGATGGCATGCATATGCCTCAGCCACACAGGGAGTGATGCCTTCTCTGTTTACAGAGACAATAACTGTGGGTTTTTTGTTATAAATGAAAGAAAAACACAGTAGTTAGCTCTGGCGGCAGTCGTCATCAAACCAGACAAAGAAAGAACTCAAATTTCATCAACAAAAATGCAGAGGAAGAAGAAACAGATGAATTGCTCGGAGGCTGCTCACTGTGACAGCACATGATTAGTGGTAAAAATATGTTGTACTGTCTGAGCCTTTGTTTTTTTTAGAGAGACATAATGGCATCCTTAGGTGCTGTGGACTCCTGAGATTTGTATGCTTTATTGTGCAAAGTTCTAAAGTTTACCTAAATTTAAATTTTACAGGTAATGACACGTTATAGCAGTTAATAGGAGCCATGGCTCTACACACAGGCCAGTCTTCTGTGCATCTTAGAAACCCTGTATGGGCATCCTGAGAGTGCTGAAAAGTGTCCACTGGTGGACAGTGCATGAATATGGAAAATTACAAACTCATTACTGCGGAAAATTACCAGGATCAGACGTAGCCTTCTGCTTATGTGAATGAAGACGACTGACCTGCCAATGGAGACAACACTGTTAGAAATTTGAGTATGAAGTTCCTTTTTGACCTTTTGTAAAAGTATCAGGGACATTATTGTAGGCTCAAAGGTCCACTAGCTTTCAGCCTGAGCTCTAATGTTAACAATGTTGTCAACAAAAGAGTAGCTGACTACTGAGTTAGTATTTATGTAACTAAATGTGTTTGTATAACACTGTTTCTTCAATCAATCAGGTGGGCGTTCAGCATCACACATCGGTCAGGATGATTTCCTCTCTCCAGAGTGGATGGTAAAGGAGCAGTGGCCCCCTAACAAAGAGTGAGAATTACAGGGTAGATGTGGACAAAGAAGCTCTGCTCACAGAGTTGGAAAATGCAGAATGACAGACCTTGCTATCAGAGTGAGCACAGTCAGTTCAAGCTGGAGCAGCTCAGTCGTCAAAGCTTTTTCAATACTCATCAGCGCCACAGACAAGTAGAACACTAGGCGACTAGCTCACCAACACAACCTGTCTTTCCAAGACTAAGCTGCAGTCTCCTGTCCACTCAAGTTAAGCCGAGCCTCTCTCTTCAACCGAGAGAACAGAGTATCTCTTACCAGTCACAGGAAGTACCAAAACAGCAGGGAATCATCTGAGCTGTCCTACACTAGCTCATCTGAGAGCGTCACTACAATTCAATATCACATGGACGTCCAGGAAACAGGACCAAACCCACAAGCAAAGTCACTCTCATCACCACATACCAAGTCTAGTAGGTGGACAGGAGCGGTTCTACAGGAGACCAATGCCCACAATTCCTGATATAACCCCAGAGAGTTCAACTGTCTGAGAAAGCCCTCAAGACTTAAGAGGCACCAAAGCCTTCAGGATGTCTGCCCTCCACATGCGATCTACACTCTATTTTCCACTGCTTTATTCATCCTCTGAAAGGTGCCCAATCCAACTCACGTTGACCTGGCTGACTGGCTGAATATGAGCTCCAAGTGCAGGAAGACAACACCAGCTTCAGCAGCAGCTCGAGGAGGGGGAGGGAAATAAAGACCAAAGGGAAAAAGAAAACCTCTAAGTCTACAGTGGGGGCCTCAGGAGTTCTAATGATCACAGCAACCACGTCCCAGAATGAGGCAGTTACGCCACCAACATCAACAGAGAGAAGTCCGAGTCCAGTTCAGGAGTGAAGCCATAGCGCAATAAATCCCCCTTAACCTCACCATCTTACACATTGATCGGCCATTAGAGGGTGAAAGGTTCTGCTCAAAGTCAGTAAAGCAGTGCTGAGAAAGAAGACAGACAGAACCATGGCCATTTAGGCAATTCTCGACGATGGGTCTGATCACATGATCCTTCTCGACTGAGAAGCCCAGCAGCTGGGCCTCAAGGGGAGGAGATCTCCCTTTAAGACTTATCAGACAAGAGCTGCAGATTCTACATGGTTGCATGGTCTCCACCATTTCCCCACACCAGGTTTTCTCTGTCAGCTGAGCATTTACTGCAAAATGCCTAGGGTTAGCTGAGCACACACACCCAGTGTAGGCCCTCCAGAAGAAGTACCTGAGAGCTCTACACGATAGCTGGGACCATTGTGGTCTCACAGTTCCACCTTGTGGCAACCTGTTTGTTTTTTAGCCCCTTGTAAGGACTGGGATTCATTGTTTTTTATTGTGTTTTTCTTTCTACGTTTTTACTTATCCCTTTTCCAGAAACCACACAAACGTACAAATGTAAAGTCAAGTTCATGAATACCCCGGCGTCAAGCCACTTGTTCTGCAATAAAGTTTTCCTTACTGGAACTTTGTGATTTGACACTCACTTCAGTTGTGGTTGGGAATTTTCTGGAAGCAACAGTCAGCCACTCTACTTCTTTTAGAAGCTTCTGCAAATATGCCAGTTAAGGTTAATCTGCCCAGGATGTTTCAGCGAAACTGTAAAAGTATTAATCATGTCTTTAATCACATCTTTGTGAGTTTAACAGTTCATACATACAACTGGTGTGTTACATAATGACGTGTCACTGTTGACCTGAGCTTTTGCTTTCATCATGGTTGGGGGCTTAAAAAGGATGACAACCATCTCCGAGCCAAAGCTAGAGCAAACATTAGTGTTGGCCTTCCAAGGTGATAAACACACTAAGATGAGAAATAATGATGAGGAGCAATGCAGATGTGACTCCTTTATACACTGTGTACTCTGAGTGACTTTATTGTGTTGGGCTGGTGCCTGCATGCAGAGCAGAACTTTAAAACATTGAATGCTCATAAGCATAACAGTGATGTTTTGACCACTTGAACTACATATAGGAGCCAGTAGATTCCAAGTTCTTCCAATTTTATACATCAAAGTGTATTTACAGGTGTTGGGGGGCACTACTGCACATGTGAAAAAAAGTTGTATAAAGCCTTTTGTGTCTCTAGAAGGAGCTGTTTAGTATGATAAAGTGATGTCCCTTGAGTTAGCACTAGGGATGTAACGATGCATCGTGACACGATTAAAAATCGGTACAAATGCGCGACGATTCGCACCGGTTGACAGAAAAAATGGTAGTAGGATACGTTCTTTTTTTGTTTTTTTAGAAATAGGTTATGTTATCTTAAAAAAAAAAGGTCACTGGTTGGTGATTCATTTGTTCAGCGTCAGACGTCAAGTCACTACGTAGGTACGGGCATGGGCGACGGTAGGCCAACAAACTTTGAAATAGAGGGAGCCACCGGGAGCGGGTTTTAAATACCTGTGCTTGGCCGGCATTTTGGTTTTTCCCCACCTAACACATATAAAAACAGCATGTAAATTATAGTGCAAGAGACTGCCTAACATTACTTGGCAACACGAGCAACACATATTTAGCCACCCCACAGTGAGAAGCAACATAACGTTTACGCCATCTCCGGAGCGAATTTTTTTACAGAGGTTTCTGTAAAGAAAGGCAAGCCTCTAAGATTTTTTTCCTACGAACAAAAGATCATTTTATTTGGTCATAATTTGTCTGTAGCTCATTTGGGATTTAAAAAAAAAAAATCGGGTGAGAAAATCGTATCGTGAACAAAAAATCGTGAACCGTATCGAATCGTGAGTTGAGTGCATCGTTACATCCCTAGTCAGCACCAGTTGACTACGTGTCTGAAAATTAAACAAATCTGTGGGTCTTACTAGAGTTCTGTAATTGTCCTTATCTCTGCTTGAGGCTACATTAGCCACTGCTAGCATAGCACCCCCTAAAGTTTCTGACCAAACTGCCAGCAGTCAAGTTACATTTTGGGTAATGTAGGCACCAGGTTTTGATGAGGAAGAAGATTGTGTAGAATAAAAAAGAAATCACTTTCTGGATCTTCTGGATCAATTCTGATCCTTATAGGAGCGTAATCAGTGGCGGACCACTAATACAACAACACAGCCTTTGCTTTATGATGATGTAGAGCAGTGGTTGTCAACCTTTTAGAGTCATGAACACCCAGATTAATCAGGTTGGTGTTCACGAGACAACAGTTAACTATTTTCAAGCCTCCAACCCAAAGGGTCTTTAAATCTTTCTCTGCTCTGATTGGTTGTTTTCATCCAGGACCCATAGATTCTTGCAAATGCCAATAGGAGCGCTAGAACGAGCCAGAGGAACACGATTTTTTCACAGATTATCCGTCTCATGTACGACTTTCAGGATATAGTGAAAGCAAGTATGACGTTACGTTATTTGGATAAAATTGAGCTTTTGCAGCTTTAAATTAAGCAAACTCATAATACAGTGAGAAAAACAACTTCAGACAAGTTTTATACTTATTCTGACTTAGTTTTTTTTTATTTACACTTCATACTTTTACAAAAACAACTTTTTTTAATAACAGGACTGCAAAGCCAGAACACTAGCAAAGATTCAGAACAACCATAAACTCTAAAATACAGAGTGGTCTTGTCAGTTTTTAACAGCCAACTGTGGAATATGATCCAGTTAAAACACTCAACACCACAAACGTCAGTTCTCCCTATACAATGTGCAGGTTGTTTTACTATCTGGGATGTTTTTGTACAGTTTCTCCAAACTACAGTTTAAATACAGTATCAAAGACACAAAATACAACATCTGTCTCAAAGCAGGTTGTAATCAAGTAGCCTACAGTATAAAGAATATGCAACATAGTATGAGTGTATATACTGTATATTTATATATATATATATATATACACACACTGCAGACAGTCACAAAGTGAAGACTACCAAGGGCCCCCATACTCCCAAACTAAGCTGTTCTATTCACATTTAACAAGAATATCCAAAGATGCCATGAAACAGCAACCATAATACAAAAGTCACCAAAAATATACTGTATATGCCATTATGAAGAGCTACCATGTTTTTTTCTTGTATTTTCCAACTTTTAAATAAACCATAAGGACTGGAAAACGTATACAACATCAAGTGTACATTGAAAAGGCATGTCCTGTATATAATCAAGATATTTTAAAAACATTGCACATAAAAGGGATAACGTACAGAAAAGAAGAGGGCATGCTGAACAACAGATCAAAGCTACGCTGGATGAAGAGTCATCGACAAATAAGGCCTTGACAGAATGCATCGCCAACTGAAGACATGCTCTCCACTTCACAGAACGATATGAACATGCAACTTTAGAAACAAACAGAAAGGAGCTGAATAGAACCGGTCGTTTGATATCAAAGCTTTGTTCCTTGTTTCACAGATCAAATGGGGTCCTTGCCTATTTGATTCACCTTCAGTCACATTTGAATAAAACAAAATTATACATTCTTTTTTTTTTTTTATAGAATTCACCATTCCAAAGACAAAATTAAAACTTTGAAAACAACACCTGTCCATTTATTGCACACCATTGGTTCACAAAAATATTTTGGGCACTTTGCGTTTCAACAAACAGCAGCATTTCATTATAAAAAAGTCGTTTGAATACAGACACCGAAGAACAGATGAAAAGCATGACATACAAATGGAGAATAGAAAACTTTTTTAAAATTTTGATATTGTGCAACTAGAGTTAATAGGTCCATTTACTAAGGCTAGCCTCTTAAATGCACAACATCATACAGTGTTTTAAGGGGCGAAAACAGCAGGACCCCTTTGCTAAATAGCATGGACCACTTCGAATGATTATCTCTTTCTTTTATTATGTGCAATTACTGATTGCCATGGCAAATCCCCAATGAGATAGAGAACATTTGGTCCTGTAGGAGAAAGCATGATTGGTACCCAGATAAAAAGGGCAAATGGCACAACTTTGAAAAAGTGTCTGATAGGATGGCACAGGCTGACACAAGCTCTTATTAAGACAGCTCTCAGTGAGTTTCAATGGCCTCATCGCAGCAATATTCATCTTTACATTTACAATCAACCCTGTATATGAGGTCTTACATCCTGCTGTGATAATCCTTAATGTCGGCTGTTTGTACTACTTTCAGGGGGCAACAGAAAATAAAAACTGAACCAAGATACCCAGTCACAGTCAGTAGCATTCAACTCATGGATTATTACCATGGGTATCATTATCTTCTTAAAATACAGGCACAACAATGTCTGAGGACACAATTACAACCATGTTGGCACAACGCAGGTAACAGGAGCTGGAGGTTTGACCCAAAATCAACATTTAAAACAGTAAATGAAATTAGTAACATCAACTGCTGAACTGTGTTATCAGTTTAAAGTGAAGGATACGCTCTTAACGAAATATATTTAAGATATCATTTATAATGATTTATCTCACAGTATTTGCATTCACACATTAGCATGTTCCTGTTGCTTCTAAAGTAATATTATCACCAACAACAGCCTTGTAATCTGTTCTGACTGAAAACTGGCCATCACAGATAGCCACCATAATCTTTGCATCACTTTCTGCTTTCCAGGCTGCAGACACACAGTCATATCTTACATTGTAGTCAGGTCAGGGAAACTTTCTCTGTGTAGTTTTTCCCTTTGCTTTCACTTAGGTAAAGAAAACAAAAACAGAATGCTGGTGGTTAATCCACACTTATTGGGTAATTCTTGGTTTATCACCCACACACAATGTCACACGAGGAAAAAACTTAAAAGACAATCATGTTGTACCTAGGTGAAACACTTCATGCAATATCCTAGAACATCAGCAGTGTACCTGTTGGTAAATTATGACGACCAAAATTTGAAATCCATGTCAGATATCAATATTTTAAACACAAACTGACTTTAAAACTGACAAGCAGGCCTTAACTTCAACTGGGGTAAATGCTACATTACCATGTCTTAAAGCCCATTTGGGAACGTAACACTGCAGTTGACCGAAAACCTCACAACTCCAAATTTGACATTTTTGTTTTACATAACTTTCAGTCTTATTTTTGTCATTTATTTGGTTGGATTTGACCCTGAAAGATGCATCAGGGCTGATCCAAGGTTTACTAAACTCCAAGAGTTTAGTTTTTTGGAGATGCGAGGTTTGATTTAACAACAGTGTTCTTCAAAAATAAAAATACAAATAACTTGTAACCGGTCAAAAATATTATATACTGCACAAACGTCTTAAGGGAATACTCTGTCAATATAATTTCAAGTTTTAAACATGTAAAATGAAATGTACTGTGTTCATATAGATAAAAAGAAATGCACATACACACACCTGACATATCATATTTCACAACAACCAACATACACAGCATTCAAATAGTAAAACTACAGTACAAGCTATTGCAATATAGATAATATTGACATTTAACAGTTTGCCTATAGCGACGGCACTGAAGGAATAACACAGTCTCAGCCCATACAAACTAGCATTATCACTACAAATGAAATACAATGGGTTTTTTTTTTTCTTTAGCTCAGTTTGCAAAGACTTGATTTGTCACTGCTGGCAAAGTCAAGACCTCTTCTTGCTCTACACGTTGCTTTGTTAAAATGGTAACTCTCAGGCACTTTCCAAATGTAGGGCAAGGCTTGTACTGAACAGACCTCAAATTGGCTAAGACAGAAAGGACTTTAGCTTGTGCTGCATTCACGTCATATGGGAAAAACCAACCTTCCTAAAAAATACCTTCAAAAATACTGTTCATTTAATAAATACTACTTTGAAATTCAGGAGTGGTGGTGGACTGAATTCAGATTTTATGATCTGATCAAGGAAATTGCTTCAGTTTAGGAAAATTCTATTATCACTGCAAAGAAAAACAAAAAAAGTATAATTTACTTTGCTGGATTTGGTTTGGTGTAAAACATGAACTCAAATAAGTGCATCTGCGTTGAGAGTGGAAAAACATCATCAAGGCAACTGAAGTCTTCAGAAAACTTCAATCACGGCATCTTGACGGCTTCACATGATGAGGTTTCAACATGTGCCCGTGTCCAAGTTGTCCCTTTTAGCCTCCGCGACGTTTCAACAGATATTCCCATATGACATGACTGCAAAATAAGACATGATGGCCAAGTAGAGGGCTTGAATCACTCTATGGTAATGGAAGCCAGCTCCTTGGCCTGGGCATGCTGCTGCTGCTGCTGCTCTTCTTCAAGCACCTCTGGGGAACTGCCTCCTACACTGTTGTCCATCTTGGTCTCCTCCGTCATGACTGCCGTCTCATCGGCGTCCATCTTGAGGGAGGCTGGGGCTTCCAGGGGATCCAGGGGCTCGGGTGAAAGGAAGCCGGAGGAATTCTCGCAATTCTGTGTAGAGGAGGAGACCTGGGAGATGACGGGCATCTGGACTGAGGAGGAGGACGAGGCCGCAGTGGTGGTGGAGGTGGAGGTGCTGCCCGGGTAGACAGGGTGATGTTGGGACTCCTCTAGCTCATACTGGACTCCCAGCGCCTCCTCCTCCTCCTGTACCTGGCTCAGGTAGTCGGGCACGAGGAAATCACTGCAAAGATGAAGACAATGGTTTCAATGTCTTTTCATTTGCTACTTTGTCACAATTCTTTTCATTTAAACTGTATATTTTGACAATTTAAAAGATATTATATTCACAAATATGCAGTCTCAGGTTAAAGGGATAGTTCGGGTATTTAGAAGTGGGGTTGTATAAGGTATTTATGCACAGTCAGTGTGTCACCTCCAGTAAATGGTGGTCAATGTGCCCCCAGTTTGGAGAAGCAGACAGGAGTCCCGGCACAGAAGCAGAGTAATGCCCTGCTGTGGATGGGGGCTGCAGAAACATGTATTTTAGCCACATAAAAAAAATCAATATCTGTTTAAGTGTACACTATATTAAGAATATTTTCACAGCTTTACCTCACCGTCAGACATCTTTTTCTTTAAAACCAACCGTAGAACTGTATTCCTACACATGAGCCCAACTCTGCCACGTACTTTATTATGCCAGTGATCGGCTGCAAGAATGCACCTTTGAAATCTTAAGAAACATGAAGTTTGATTTCATTTGATTTGACCCAAACAGCTGATTGGTGCAGTTATTTAGTTAATGCCAGAGAAGAATGATATCTGACAGTAAGGTAAAGCAGTGAAAATATTCTTAATGTAGCATACACTTAAATAGATACTGATAGATAGATATTTATTTTTTTCTTTAGAGGTTAGTCATTTTTCTGCAGCCCCTGTCCACAGCAGTACAGTGCTGTGCTGGGACTCCTGTCTGCTTCTCCAAACTGGGGGCACACTGACCACCCTTTACTGCAGGTAAAACACTGACTATGAAAAAAACTATGATTTCAGAACTATGTGCTTAATGATGTCTTCAGAAAAAAAAACCCAACAGATTTAGACTTTGTATTTAGTGACCAGAGGATATCAATACTAGGGTGAGTATACAATATTTTTGCATATTGTGATAAAAACATTCCTTTTTATCACATATCATTTATCAGGTAAAGGGATTCCCGGAGGTTTTTGTGCCATTTTAAAGAGTTTTAAAAATATTTTGATGATTATCGAGATAATATAGTGAACTGCAGTTATTTTGGGATAATCGTGACATAAAATGTTTATTTATACAATTCGAAGTGAATACAAATGCATCGCATTGCATAAGGCCTAACTAGAAAAAGGTACATGAATATACAAGAATTAGTGCAAGTCGACACCAATATGACTGCTGTCTAAACTCTATTCCCAGTCTAGCTTGGTCTCACTTGTCCTGTGATAATACCCTATTTCAATCCCTATGACAGAGGCCCTGTAAAATGTGAGTGCACAGAGTGACCTTGATTGTAAACTAGATTTATCAGAGTTCCCTGTCCTGCAGCATACATGTACAGACTATCAAACAGTGGGAATTGGAGCTCAGTATCCAGAATAAATAGTTAAGTACGAGTCTAACTGTCCTCTGTGGCACAGATGACAGCCGAATCTGACAAACTGGTCTGCAAATCAGCAACTTAGAAAAAAATACAGAGTAGTTAACATATCTTTTATGTGAAGACTGAGGATGGGAGTTAAGAGTCTGACTGGATTGCCAGAAAATTTTCCACACTGTTATGATCTCAGGCGTAGACCTTCTACTATAAAACCTTTGAGGAGTCAATGGCCCGTTTGAGTTCTGCCGACCTGTGAGGGCTTGAGTTGATTAAGAAGTGGAAAAGTCTGGGAAATAAAAACACTCCTCGACTTTATAAAGACACTGTGTTCTGACTTTCACGAGGCTTTGTGGGCTGAGCCGCTGATAAAAACAAACAACCCACTCCATTTGGTTAAGGAAAATCCATTCATATAGCAACAAATAGAGATGACAAAATGATTTAAGTTGTGTTTTGCAGCTATTGTATGACTATTGTTTTAAAGGTGTAACTCTCATGAGCAAAGAGTATGAGTATAAAATGAGTGATTTAAACAACCCTGGTGTTATCTAAGGTCTTTTATAACACTGTACAGTCGGGTTCTACTACTGGCAGTTGTATTCAGAAAACTTAGCTCACTTAATTCTGTCTACTTGATAACACACTTCATCCTCACATCTCTGGCATTTGTCAATAAACAGAGCCGACTCGGACTTGCCATCTCCTCTTTATGATGATTGTTAAAGGAATAGTTCAACATTTTGGGAAATGCGTTCATTCACTTTGTTCCTGAGAGATAGATGATCGATACCACACTCATGTCAGTAACGGAAATATCAGTCCCAGTCTTGCAATCGCAACAATTTATGCAAATTCAGCCAATCCCTGTTAATTTTGTGCAACCTTGCAATTTTGTACAATCAGTGCAACTTTTCCACAAACTTGACAACTCACTGTAGTTTCCCGCAAGTTTTCACCAATCATTGTCCCACAGTCCCAAAACGTTGAGCCACACATCACCAAACTACTAGCGATTTTATTTCAATGAATTTGAAATTTGAAATTGAAATTTTTCAGAATATCTGCTGTGAAATCACGCATTTTAGGCCACAACAATAACTAAAAAATCCTCGAAGAACTGAAATATGAAGCTACAGTCAACAGCCAGTTAGCTTAGCTTAGCATAATTGGTCCCAGCCAGGAAACAGTCCTGTTTTTAGTCCTGCTCATCATAACCCGCAGTAAAGAGTGAATTAACGCTTTTTAATTGTTTAAACTGTAAAGAAATGGCAAACAAAACATGATCTGTTAATTAGTGAGCTTAAGAGGATCTGGTAGGTATATTCTGTGACCTTTGATCAGAGACGGGCTAGCTCTTTTTCCAGTCTTAATGCTAAGCTAAGATAACTGGCTGCTGGCTCCAGCCACATATTCACAGAACAAAGAGTGGTATCAATCTTCTCATTTAAACTCCTTGGAAGAAAATGAACAACCACATTTTCCAATTCTTCTTCTTTTCCTATTCTTTTAAACAAGTTAAATTAAAACTCCCCAATAAATACAGTCAAATACTTCAGGTACACTTGATCTGGGCATTCAAATCAATTGCAATCATCTCAAAAACAATTCTACACAAGTAGTCATAAAAGGAAAAAACGATCAAATGAACCTCAGGTATTAGAATCTAAACTGAAGTTATTTTCTGATCCAGGTGAGATCTGAGTAAATGATGGGGATCAGCGCCCCCAGACTCCTCACCTGCTCTGGAAGTAGTTTGCTAGTTCGGATGCCTCATGGTTCAGACTCCTCAGGTGTACAATTAAATTGCCAGAGTTGGTGAACATGGCCCCGCACGTTTTGCACTCGTAAATCCGCGGCTTGCGGATTATGTGTCGGGAGACCCTCATGTGGTGCTTATATTCACCGAAGGACGTGAATGTGGCGCTACAAATCTGGCACCGGAAACAGCGTTTACCTTCGTGCTTCAGCCGATGCATCTTTAGGGAGTAGGCCCGTGTGAACTTTTTCCCACAGCGGTCACACTGGAAAGGCTTAATGCCTGAGGGAGGAAGAAAAAATAAAGTTCAGCCGATCTGTACATCAGCATCAAGTGTTACTATCGGAGTGTGGCTGAGCTGAGCTGAGCTGAGCTGAGCTGAGCTGAGGGGGGGGGGTTTAATGACTACATCTTACCACAGAGTCAGCCGTAACTGTTTTCCAAATCACAGTTTCCCAGAATGCCCCGAACAAAAAGCCATCAATTCATCACTAAGCTATAGGAAAGTACAGCAACCCAAGATCATTTAACCTTTTATTTAGATTTCCATTAGATACTGTGCTAATGATAATAACAACTCTCTATGTAGACTTTTGGTGAATTCCACTTTTTAACTAAATCTAAAATACATACATACATACATACATAAATAAATACACAGGTATTTGTTAAGCTCCAAGTCTAATGAATCTCTTATTAAATTGTTTATCTCAAATTTAAATGAGGCTTGGAACAAACAAAAAATGTATGCAATCATTAAGCTAAGTAGTGAATATGTAATCTCTTAGGTAAAATTTGAGTCTTAGCTCTTTGAATATCAATCTTTGATTTCACACTACTTTTTGAAAGACAAAATACATATTTACATATTTAGTAGCCGTACCATTGGGGGGCAACGGTACGTGTATTCATCCTGAACCCTTCGGTACTGGAAGTTTGGTTTGGTATGTGAGTTCCTTGGTTCCGTATGCCCTGTGACCCAAACAAATACTGTCAAAACAGTCTATTTATGTCTGCTACTTGCAAACGTGGAACAGAAATTCTAGAGCGAGTAGCATGCTAGTCGGCGTAGCCTTTTAACCAAGTTAACCAAGCTCATGTAGTGTCCCTGCCATCCATATGGCAAATACAAATGAGAGTGCTGGAGGATCCTCCCATGATGATTAAGATTCACTGTATGGGAGCATCATGGTTTCCCAGTTAGTTACAGTGAAAATGGACAACGATTAGTGTCAAACTGTATGTTGACACTGTTCAGCTTAGGTAAGGTATGTCTGTGGATACGTCCTTAAATATTTACGACAGCATCCCCCAAATGTGCTGTGTTAGTGAAAGAAGACAAAAACAGACCAGACGGCAAATCCTTCTCACATTTTGTGCACTGTTACACCACTACTTTTCACAGTGTTGCACCAGCCAATCACAGTCATGTTGAGTGAATCACACTGACTCGTGCTTTACTTAGTTTTTCACAAAGAAACAACTCTGAACTCTCCCATCATTTTACACAGCAGAGGAAAGATATTCATTTCTCAGTAAATGTGACTATTTTTTTTATGAATGATATGATTGGCACTCCACTTCTAGTAATTTCACTGCCATTTAAAGGAAATATACACATACAAACTACCCATATATACTTACACGTTTCCCACATTTTGTTATGTAGGCCTAATTGTATATCCATTGATCTACCTATCCATCTGGATGTTCTCTCTGACCTTTCTTTTTGTGTGGTTACAGAGTTTGGGCAAATAGCCAAGTCTAAGAAAAATAGTGGTTCCACAATCCATACCAGACTAATTAAGGGGCGGCAGTAGCTCAGTGTATAGGGACTTGGCTTGGGAACCTGAGGTCGCCGGTTCAAGCCCACAGACCCCAAGTGATGGACTGCGTAGCTGAGAGGTGCCAGTTTCACTCCTGTTCACTGCCAGGTGCCCTTGAGCAAGGCAATCTAACCATGAAACCTGCTCATGGGGCTGTAACGCGGGCACCATCACTCCCTTTGCGCTGTGCGTGTGTATAAAAAAACAATTTCCCCCTAGGGGATCAATAAAGTGTCTATCTTCTTCATCTTCTTCTTTTTAAGCCGCCAGAGTTACTGGGAACTGGTGGTAGTTAAGCAATATTTTATTTGCCAACCATAGGCCGATGCTCCTACACCAAGTTGAGAAGTTTGCTGAGTTATGTAGGTTTCATGGCTTGTGTTTTGCTCTGATGTGCATTTCAAACTGGCTGGCCTTGTATAACCAGGTTTGTATCTTAATAAATCATAACAATTAATGTTATTTTCCACAGATAAGACTGGAGTCTGTAGATTTACCTGCTCCATGCCGTCCTTCTACTGAGCCAATAGCCACCACATTGATAACTTAAAGAATGGATCCCAACTGATTCCACATAAAGGTTGCTTCTGCGTTGTCCATACTCTTAGTAATTTTTTCATATTTCTTCAATTAGACATTCAAGCCTTGCCTGCCTATATAATTGTTGAGGTTTAAAATATAGAGTATAGAAAGAAGCCTTTGACACAGAAGTGACAAAATCTGATATGTTGTAGATGTTTTAAATGACTAAAATACTACTTCTGTCAAACTTAAACTGTAAGTGCATTGTAAGTGTACTTTTATATTTTGGAACACTTTTTCAGAGGAATAACAATACACCAACTATGAACAAAATGGCCAATAAAAGCAAAGCAAACTATATATCAAAAAGGTTTTGATTTTGTGCCCTTTCAATCCCAGGATATTTGCTCAGCTACAAAATCTACTTGCCATTGTTTCACAAACTCACTCAGTGTCTGATGTCACTAAACATGTTAAATGCAAGATTAAATCCAAGTGTTGTAATAGGAGTAAAGAACGCCAACATGGTAATTGTACAATTTCTACATGATCTAAAAATAAGCGAGGACAGAACATCCAAAACATCATGCTTTCTAAACTATTTTTCTAACTAATAAGTCCAATAATATTATTGGGATGTAATGCCAAGAGCACTCCCACTTTGCCAGTTGTTCTCAGAACTTGTATTATACCTGTCTGACAGACCAAAAAGATCAACCTCTTTGACATTTTAGTCTGTTCTCTCAATCAGTGTAAAAAAAAAAAACTTAATTACATTGACATTCCAAAGCTCAATACGTAAAGCTTTATTCAATCTGAAGTTCACGTTTATTTTCCCCCATTTCACGTACCGGAGTGTATGAGCATATGCTGCTTCAGGTTTTGAATGCGCGTGAATCTGACTCCGCAGGTTGGACATTGGAAGGGCCTGTCGGGGCCATTGGTGCCAGGCCTGGCTGAGGGGCTGATATAGAGGTGGTATGGGTACTGAATACCTTCTAATCTGAAACACAAAGATGAGAAACATCAAAGCTTGCATGTGCTCTTATAAAGTGTAAACCTATCGTGATGTCATCCATTGGTTTGTGGAGCCTCCAGTTCGCCGTTTTGGCCGCCACCATGACAGTTAGATGATGCCAGCATGAGCAAGCAGAACGTGAAGTACTGTGAGTTGATTAGCAGGAAACAATGGTGGCTCGCCTGGTCACACACGGTTTTGTATAACGGCTAAACAGTACAGAAAAATATGTTTCTGAAACAGTTTTAAGTGAGAAACAGTCAACGCAGTAACAGAATCTTGATCCATATCTGATCAAGGCACTGCCACGGTTTGACAGTTTGAATCTGAAGTTTGGTGGCGTTGAGCTGGACGCCGACTCACTGGGACTGAACCTGTCAATCACAAAGGTAGCGCCCGCCCCTAAAGGCATACCCTGCTTTATGTCTAATTTTGACCCTAAATGGAACCACCAACTCCAGCTTACCTAAAGAACATCATGCTGTATGGAAGAAGATGTAAAACTAGCGACTGAGATCATAAACTCATAAGGAAAGAACTGTTTACTGAGCTCATAAATCAAGTGTCCAGTCGGCACATTCTCCATTAAAGTGAATGGGATCACTGTGTTATTGCAGCCAATAGAGCTTACCCTGCTGGGTTTACAAAGAATGCAGGTTTAAGACACTTCGCATTAGCTTCACTTTTCAGACCTGGAAGCTCTGTCTATTATATATACAGCCAATGGCTCTTAGTTACATTGAAAATGAACCTTTTCCCTATAAGAATTCATAAAAACATCTATGTTGACATGTCAACAAAACAACTCTCAGACAAAATAAAATAAAACATTTTGTGAGTGTAAAAAAAGCTATGAACTATGTAAAGCAAATGGTTTAATTAAGGCAAATGTTGTTTCAGAGCATTTTGTCTAACGCTGAGTTGTTAGTGATGATAGTGATATGGGTCAGACTGTTTGGTGTTTGACGATCATAGATTTCCAGACACCACGTTTGCTTGCACATAAAATTTATCACGCATGTTTATGGCTCCAGGCTTTTACAGTTCTTCATATTACAGTGCATCATGTCTTTGACATTTCAACATGACGTCTAAATTTATTATCTAAACAGGTGAGGCTGAGACACTCGGTTGTGAGGTTTATGTCTATATATTCTTTACCACTTATGACTTGCCTTGCTGCAAGTTGTAACAAATCATGATACCTTTCATCATCTTCTGCATGTCCTCCAGTGTTAGAGGTGCTCTGCATTGACGGCAAACCCTCAGACACTCCCTCATCCATAGACCCTGGAAGAGGGGAAGAAAAAGAATTACTCACATGGTAGCTGTCTATTGAATTTCTGACTACTTAATAAGGTCTAGAGCATGCCATCTTGGATGGGGTTAGACTAATATACTGTAGGTCTTTGAGGGCTAATCCCATATTTAAGGGCTGATGCTGCTGGATTCCAATTCACTGTGCTATTCAGCAGTTTAGGAAAAAATGACGAGTGTTTCCATTTTCTTTTTGGGCCATCGGACAATTAAACTTTCCACTGAGACTAAAACAAATAAAACTCTTGTAGGTAGGTGGGTGGGTAGGCAGCTCTGATTGTTGTGGTCACAAAGCGACAGAGTTAACTGGGTCAGGACACAGCCTCTATCATTACAGTGAAACATACACTACTACACTGAAGTGCCAATATGTGAGTTAACTGTATCTTTAAGCCAATATATCCATGTACTTACTGATTAATAATGAAGTACAAATCACGCGTGCATAAGTCCCGCCACTACCCTTTATGGTCTTGTGCAACACTATGCAGTTTCCAATAACAGTGGCAGATGTAAACAACTACTGTGAATTTGTCTTCTGAAGTGAGCAGTTGCTAGCAGGTTTTATCAGCTGTAGCTAGCTAGCTAATACTAACACTACAACCCCAAGGTGGCTGATTTTTCTGTTGTGCTTGCAATCTTTAAGGTAAAAGACTAAGGCTGAGGCTAAATGTCCCATGCAGAGTCCGCATCCCCACTAGTCCTTGCTGAAGACATGGAAGTACAGAAACAGCATTGTTCTTGCCTCGCATGGTAAAACTGAGCAGCCCTAGTTACAGAGTGCAGAGGTAACTTGTGTGTCGGGCCAAATGGCTAGTAAATGGTCTAACTGTAGTCAGCCACTCAACAGATTATCATTGTTTTTTGGCTAGTGAGTGAAGCAAGTCTACTAGCTACGCATATTTTACCATATATTTTATTTTGTCTCGTGGCTTGTGCTAATGTCTGCCTAGTATTATTTATAACAAAATGATTAATGTTATTTATTCTAACACAAGCCTGGGATGGTTTAAAACATACTTGGACAAGTGACAGAGTGTTTACACTGAATCTTTAACAGCAGAAACAGATTCGAGAATGAGGAATAACCATTAAGTCTGGCAAACATAACACTATCTGACACAATCAATGTGGAGTTGATGGAATTCAAACTTCCCCAAAACGAGTAAAGAGCAGGACAAAGCTGCTATTGTTACTCTACAATCTGATATAGGAGCATATTGGTTCCAATGCAGAGGATGTCAATCATGAACACGTATTTTTCTAATGTAACCTTTAACCCCACAAATTTAGGTAACACAGTAAGTGTATTCATCCCATACCATTCTGTACAGTACTGGTTTGGTATGCTCCCTCCGTGGTCTGGTACAGCCCGTGACCCAAACATTTACTGTCAAAACTTACTGTCGATCAGAAATTCTAGTTTTGGCAGTGCACCAGTTGTTGCATGTTAGTCAGCGAAGCCCTGTTAGCCAAGTTAGTGAAGCTCATGTAGTGTCGATGCCATCTGAATGGCAAAGGATGAGAGCTGGACATTTGGATACACTGTATGGGAGCCTTAAGGTTTCCCGGTTAGTTACAGCGTAAATGGACAAGCATTAGTATCAAAGTGTATGCTGACACTGTTCAACTGAAGTAGGGTTTGTCTGTGGATACACTTCAATCATCATGAGATGTGAAGTGTGCCAAAGCAATAATAAAGCAATAGGAGTGTTTATCGCTGCGGCAAAAATAGATTTACACAAATGTTAAAGTGAAAAACACTAGACAGTTTCACACTGCTTCAACATGTGGAGTCCAAAGACTGACAGATCTGCTCTGCCTTGTTACTGTTGCTAAGTAATTATTCAACAATCATGGTTCTGTTTAGTGAGTGGACAATTTGAAATGCTGTTAGGTAAGGAGAATAGCAGCACCTATAGAAGAGGACTGTGGACTGATGAGGAGCTCCTCCTGGACCTGCTCACTCCCTGGCACTGTCTGTTGGTCACTCAGCGAGCTCTGGGAGGCACTGACTGGCTGCGACGATGCTTCTTGGACCTCCTCGTCACTGAGACGCTCCACCTTCACTCTCACATCTTCCTCCTCTGCCGGCACTGGTGAAGAGACCACCTTGGAGCTCTCACACGTTAGGAAGTCACTGAGCCGCCGGCCGACTACAACCTCTGAGGTCCCTGGGGTGCCCTGCTCTAAACAACGAGGGCTCTCCGGGAGCTTTGATTTGTCTGAATGGAACCTCCGGTCGATACCGAACGGGAATGTCCATGGGAAGGCCAGAGAAGACTCCACAGGTTGGGCTGTGCTGTCTGAGAATGAAGGGGATGGGTTGGGGATCTGAGGGGAGGTGGTGACCATCTGTGTAGTGCATTTGAGCGGACTCTCGGGTGATGCCATTGTCACAAAGCTTTTACGTTTTCGTCGCGATTCGCGGCATATAGGAACATTTCTCTCCATCACGCTGCAGTCAGACGACACAGGTGACACGCTGCCGTCCAGTGGCGTCAGGGCACAGTTTGATGAGGCGCTCTCTGGTGCTGATTCGTGCGGTTTATCTCCTGTCAAGTTGTTGTTGTTGTTGTTGTTGCTGTTACCTGGGCTCCACAGAATACTGGACTTCATGAACTCCGAACACGTGCTGGCCACAGCAAACATCTGCATGTAACTTGCAGCTGCCAGAACGTCGATGATATTCTCCGTGCTAATGGACAGGGTAGACGTGTAGGCATATTCCAACAGAGGAGCGAAGCCACTGACGGTCACATGGTGAAGGTCCAACACAAACTTGTCCTCCTCCTCAGACCGGCCCACCAGTTTGGAGCGGAAGAATTCACTGCAGCAGGCCAGGACCACTTTGTGGGCCAGGAAGAGCTTGTCTTGGACCCGGATGGTGACATCACATAAGTGACCCTCGTTGCGTAAAGCGTTGAGCTTCTCCAGCATCTCCTGGCTGTGGGAGGTCGAGCTGTGGGTGAAGGTTTTGACCCCCATGTTGGAGTCAGTTTCTGACTGTGTACAGGAAATGCCTCCTGCAGAGAGATAGAGAAAAAACAAAACCCTTCAGTTTCCACAAAGCTAAACCACATGAGCTGTATGAAAGTAGATCAATGTTAACAAAAATATTTTTCTACACTTTGTTATTCTTTTGTGTCAAGTTCTTTACACCATTATAGTTTGTATATAGCAATGTCAATGTGTCTAATGATTACCTAACTAAACAAAATCCAGGCCTAGCAGATAAAGAATCAGGTGTGAAATAACAAATGTCACAGTGGACTCTCACTGAACCACTCCATTGGAAATCAAGAAGCGCAAAGACAGAATGAGATGTCAAATATCACTCTGCAAGACTGGATGAAAAGAGGCATGTGCACTGTGGAAAGCAGTGGGTGTAGGTAGAGAAATACTAAGGTGCTCTGTGAGAGGAAGGCAAGGCAAGGGGGGGTGAAAGCAGGGTAAGGAGCACAGAGGACAAAATGCCAAGTTACGTAACAACAATCAAAGCAGATGCGCAGCGATGCGAGCCAGACCCATGTGGAGGCCAGTGCACTACAGGATGCTCAGCAGCTGTCTGCGAGACATGTGGATTCTCTGAGGCATGAGATTTTCCATCAAACAAAAGCTCAAGTAAAGGGGCTCTCGCAGGGAGAGCGCACTCCCCTTTACACACACACAGACCAAAGGAAAATACTCTTGGGCTATGTTGGCCCAGTAAAGGCAAAGTGAATTATAGACCTGGGCTGTGGAGGTGCAACAGGAGAGTGGCTAGGCTGCACCAGCAAACAGGGTTACAAGTAAAGAGCTTTAGTTCCACCATAGGGTTCTCTCAAGGCTAACATATCTCCTGTAGGAGAACTATTTAGCTACATGATCTCTATTCAGTTGTTCCTGACAAAAAGGAATGTTCATGCAGAGTACATGAACTTGAAGGAGAAGTGATGCATGCAAATTAAATCTGGTCTGATGTTTAAAAAATTATACTAATGTACCCTCTGGCATTTGTCTTTAAGAAAGGATATATACAATTATTCTACAAAAATGTCAAACTTTTTTGAGCTGCAACAATTATTTTCATTATCAATTAATCCGTCAATCATTTTCTCGATTATTCAGTTAGCGGTTTGGTCCATCAAATGTCAGAAAATTGTGAAACATGTTGATCAGTGTTTCCCAAAGCCTGAGGTGACGTCCTCAAATTTATGTTTTGTCCACAACCCAAAAATATTCAGTGTATTGTCAAAGAGGAACAAAGAAAGCAGAAAATATTCACATTTTAAAGCTGAAATCAGAACGACTGAAAATGATTAACTGATTAACAAAATAGTTGATTAATTTAATAGCTGACAACTAATCTTTTAATCAACTGTTGCAGCTCTAAGTAAAAACAAATATACTTTGCATTGTCTTTTTTTTCAGTATCAACACGTCACCAGTATCAGCCGGTAAAGGCTTTAATATGAAATACTGTATCAGCCCGAAATTAACCTCCCTGCTGAAATGACAGGTCGATAAGATCATACTTTAATTATGCACACTTTGACGCGAGAATGCCTGCAGTGTGGAGGCTTTTTGAGTGTCTGAAATGGATGCTGCTATTGCAACGACTGCTCAGAGTCGGTCACGCTTGGAGGAGCCAAATCGCATTCCCTTACCGCCCATCCTAAGAGCTGTCATCCCGATCATTACGACAATTTTGTGTAGAACAAATAGAAATAGGCACCGGTGAAATAAACCTGAAAGCAGTATTTTTCTTATTTTGCCCAGTGAATTCTGAAAAGCATTGCATCTTATGTCTGCATCTGCCTTTGGACCATCATGATAAGAGTAGGTATACTAATGTTTCCCACTACAGGAGATACTTGGTCTCTGCATCTGGAATGGACAAAAAAAATTGTTGGAAAATATTGGCATATGGGCAAAAATCATACAATAACAAGCTGTTCATCAAGAAAAATGATATGTGAGGATTTGCTGATTGTTTCTGTTTCACTTCATTATACATATTTTACACATTTTGTTTTCTTCTTTGGGTCATATAAGCCATTTGAAGACATCACTGGACCATTTGTTTTGATCAGTTATTACCATTCTATATAATAGTAGACCAGCTGATTAACCAGTGACTTTGTAACTAAGAGTCAGCAACAACAGTAGGAAAACTACTCAAATTTGGCAGTAAAATGATGATGGCGATAGGGCAGAGGAGGCGTAGTCTTCAATCTGGTACTTTTACTGTGTTTACATCACACAAGAGACCACAAGCGCTGGGCTGAAACACATTACAGAGGGCTGGTAGTTAACATGCACCCACAACGCACAGAGGCTGTATGTATGTACGGCGTGCGGGCTAAGTATCAAGTGAGCAAGATGTTGAACAAACATGTTTGCAACAACAACACAGCTAACAGTGTCAAGCCATCTCGCCAAATCAACCAGGAGATGAGAAGTAGATCCGATTTCCTGTCAAAATAAAAGACAAGTGACCATACTGAAATGCTTTTTAGCTTGGAGTTTTATTTAAAACGAATTGAGTCGTGCTCAAACACTGTAGTGCATGAAAGTATGTTATTGGAATATCTACTCCTTTCATTGACTATTCATATTTAGATCATTTAGGTCATTATTACCAACAATTTGGGTGGTATTTAAAGTTAAAGCAAGAACGTTTAAGAAACTATCATTCATCACTTACAGACTGACCCGTGTTACTCTATTCATAAAAAAGTTCTGTTCTTGTACTACAACTATATTTTCCTTTTCCAATGTACCGATACATACATTCAAACATTAAAATACACATGACACACTTTTTATGAAGTAGCGAAAATAAAGAATTCAATTTACCCCATTTATTTTGAAGCCGAATAAGCTTCATTTCCGGTTTGACCGTGGATAACTCTGGATACGTCGACGCGGTTGACGTACATTAGCTAACCGTCGTTAGCCACCAAGCTAGCGCTAGCTGACACAGCGTCGTACGATTAGTCGGTTCCTCTGCCTTCACCAACGCGTCAACAACAATGTAGCCGAACTCAAGTGTTCACAGCGGGGTTATTGTTATCAGACAGACTGTGCGAAGGGGATTTACCTTCTGGGATGAGGCCCGCGAGAACGGCTGGGCCTCGGGATGCGAACAGCTCAGCTGACAAAAAGCAGCGATAGTCGGAGACAGCGGTGCGCCCTGCCGCTTCCCTCCGCTCACTCACATTCCCCGCGCTTCTCAGGCAGTTGTCAGCCTGCCAGCCGCCTAAACTCACAGTTTAATTAACGCTCACATGAATTCACATCACAACAGGCTGAAGTTAAAAGTTTTCGAGGTGCTGTTTTCACTCCTTTGTGCTCCCCGCTGTCCTTTCTGCGCTGTATTTGTATCCCCACAATGCAACGCGCATCTCTCACGGTACTGTACTGTAAGAAGCAGGAAGTCTCACATCTAGCAACAACACACTGCTCAGGAATTCCCACTGTTTATATTTATTTACAAACAGCTTATGTGGCCTTCTGTTAACTGTTAATATAATCATAACATGCACAAATGTTTTATGTGCTGTAAATATATTGATTTTCTTCATATTAAAGTATAGTAGTATATTATACTTATGTTTCTTATGTATTTAGAGGACATGAGGACATACAATGTGTTCATACTGCCCCACATCCCTTTTTTTTCTTTATTTATTTTTATTAATCATTTTAATGTTTTATATGTTTTCGAGTGTCAACAATACTTTTACTTTTTGCTGGAAAAAAACAAACAATTCTTCACATGACCGTGTTCCCTATTTTTTAGTTCCTATTTTATATTTGTTAATGTCAGACACAGAAAGACTTCCCCCAGCTCAAATTCGACAGACTGTAAAAACAACAGAGAGAGTAATGGAAATAGATTTCTGTCCCTGACAAAATATGATTTGTTGTATTTTATAAATACATTAAAATGTTGTCAATAATTAGAGAAAACCTTATGTATATATATATATATATATATATATAGATAGATAGATAGATAGATATTATGGGCCTGTTGGTATTGTATTTCTAACCCATTATGATTTTCACATCAGCTCAGTCAGCTGTGAATTGAATAAGACTTGCATTAAAAATAGGATATTGTAAAGTCACTGTTGTCTGTTAAATGGAGGTTCCTCCAAACCCACAGCTACTGAGTATGTTTTTATATGGCTGTCTTTATTTCAGATGTCTGAGCTGAGTTATTCCAATGTGGGAGGATTTTACTGAATATCTTAAGGGTTTTCAGTTTGTAAAACCAGCAATGAAATCGGCCTCACCCTGCTTTTAAATGCTGCCTAGCCACCTACAAGAATTCCATTAGTCTGGCATTCATTGGTGGGTTTCAGTGGCCCACAATAGTCTAAAAGAGTGCTCTGGAAAACATAGAAAACTTGAACACTTGTTTGGAATTTATGGGTCATTATGGCTCCTCCTGATATTGGCACAATTGTTGATATGCACCCACCGGTCTGGACACAAAAGTCCTTAATGAAGCCTTTGTGCACAACAGAGCAGATGAAAGACATTTGGAGAAATGTTGCGCAAAGTTTCCTTTTTGTTCTCAAGTTGAAATAAAAGAGAGTCATGTACTGACATAAATGTGTTTATTTGACCATTTTTATAGACAAAAATCTCAAAGACAGCAGCATCTGCCATGTTAATTACATGTCCAAGGTAAAAACTTTACAAAAATAAATAGCTTAAAAAGGAAGCTGTTATAATAAAATAGTATGGTCCTTCACTGAAGGGATATAGGCCTAATGCTTCATCTCTTTTGTTTTATAACATACTGTAAATTAACAACAGGAATGAAGAAATCAAATATACATACAAAAAAAATGAAAACAACTGTGAGTGTTTGCATATGATGCATTAACAAATAAAAGTCTGGAAATGAATAAAATTAATGTTATTTTTCATATACATGATAGATAGTATGCTTATCACTTAACTTAGTAATAACACCTCCGAGGAAACATTTGTTGCATTGCAGATTGTTTGTACCACTGTTCCTCTCAACGGCTTTATAATGCACCTGGGAAAAGGATAAAACTAAACTACAGGGCAGAGGGAAAGTCTCTGTCATGTGTTTTTTCGGTCATGACTGGCCAGTCATTATCTAGGCTAATTCTTTTTACATACCGTGTAAACTCAGATTTCTACCAATTCTACGCATCTAGTTTGGCATTGAAACAATCTGTTCTGATGTAGGCTCTAACTAGTACAAGTTAATATCAGATTTAAAGTCACTCAATGGTTTCCCCATAGTTCAACCATGCTATGTTTCAGGATAAAAACGTGACATCATCACAACACAAGTCACATTTTTGTATGTGTGTAGAAAAGAGAAGCAATCAAACAGGAGCGCATTTCCCAGAGACTTAAAATCCCAATGCATCAATCGTATATACCTACACCAATAATAGGTAAATGGCTCGATCAAAACTTTGTAGGGGTTTGAGTTCTGTGGAAGACAACTGGAGGTATATTTACACTGTGCTGGTGTTTGACAGCAGGTTTCATGCCATTGCTCTAGCCCCAATTTAAGTGACAGCTAACTAAAAAAGACATACTGAAATAGATTATATTAGACTTCAGTCAAAAAGTTAGTTTCAATTCAAAGTGGGACTAGAAAACTTCTCTTTCAGGAGAAAACACACACAGCACCTTCATCTAGCATCTATACATGGCATCACATGTACATCCTGAGGTAGATTTCCATTGTTTCAATTCTCAATAGTGGTTGTCAAATGTCAACAAAAGATGACAAAACAATATTCAGGCAAATGCCCTTAATGGGACTTGATGCAACCAGCTGGTAACATAGATGGATTATGAGACAATGGGCTCCGGGGCACAGACGCAGTTGAACCACATTTTGAGCCCAGAGACACAAAACGACTTTGAGATGTTTGTAGTTGTCTTTCCACTTACTTTACTTTACAGTCATTTTGTGTCTGATTGTGGTCGTTTTGAGTTTCTTTTTTGTTGTGTCTCTGAAGTCATCTTATGTCTCTTTGTGGAAATTTAGCATTTCTTTGTAGTCATGTTATGTCTCTTTGTGGTCATTTTGTTTCTCTTTGTAGTCATTTGTGTCTCTTTGTGGTTGTTTTGTGTGTCTTTTTTAACACTAATTTTTGTGATGGTTTTATGTCTCTTTGTTGTTGCTTTGTGTCTTTTTGTGGTCATTTTGTGTCTCTTCCCCCAAACCCCTTGGGCTTCTGTGTCCCTGTGCCCATTCAGTAATCCATCCATGGTTGGTAAGTGCAGTCAGACCATAAAGGGAAAGTTCGCTGTACTCATGTTCCTCATAAGCAGTCTTGGTTGAGACATTCTCCGGAGACTGGCTCTGGGATTTTACTTGGATTGCACTTCTCTGGCTCAACAGTCTTCCCAGTGTAGTCTATGCAGAAGATGCTGCGACGGCGCTCCCCCTGACCACAAGTTCGTGAGCAGGCGGACCATGGTCCCATCTGCCATATGGGGCATGGCAGATCCCCACAAGGCCTGATGTCTACTGGCTTCAGGTCTTTGTCGCACTGGCTGGAGAGGAAGCCTGCGCTGTCTCGGCATTCAACGTTCCTCCTGGACCATCCGGAGCCACAGCTCTTGGAGCACTCAGACCACTCCCCCAGTACCCAGTCAGTCACGCCAAATGGATGGATAATATGCAAAGACGATGAAGAACCCTTCTTTTCCTTGGATTTGTTGAAGGTCACATCTCTAGGGATGAAAAAGGTATATTTGACCTTGGGAGGGTTGGCGTCCCCAGCTGTGGCGAGGAGTTGGATGGTGATGGCCTCCTTCAGCTGCCTAAAGCTCTGGACTCTCTCCAGCGTGGTGGAGGAGCCGCTGTACTTTAGCACAGCACCCAACACCGGGATGTCCTGCTCCACCGTGGATACAGAGAAGTTCCCGTTGAGGATGTAACCACCACTCTCTCTCTTTATAGCCAGGTAGTTCCCATCATGTTTGATTCCTCTGTGGCTCCGCTGTTTGATGTCAATGTTAGTAGCGTCAGCAGGAATTGTAACAATGTCACTGTATCCATAGCTGGTAGAGAAAACAGAGGACTGCATTTAGATAATTGGAATACTATGTTTTCTTATTTTAAAGAAATAGTTCAACAGTTTGGGTCATATTTTTTCTCTTTCTGAGAGAGTGTAGATGAGAAGTTAAGTACCCTCACCCAGTTGGGGGGAAGCAGTAGTCTGGCGTCTACTCACAAAGAGAAAAAAATAATCCATCTACTAACACCTGTAAAGCTCACTACTTAATCCAATAGTGGTTAGCACACAGACATGAGATTGGTTTTGATCTGCTCGCTCATCTAACTCTCAGTGAATATGTGTATTTTTGACAATGTTCTGTTTCTTTTCAGGTATACGTGTTCATTCCTTTGTTCCTTCTTTGACTAGCTCTTTTATTAGCTCTTTCTAACCTATATCAGTAGAGAAATATTGGTCTAATAAGCCACAGTGTAGAATAGTATTTTGCCTGATTTTCCATAGTTTTTATTTCCATCAAAATAACTCTCATTACTCTCATTGCTCCCATCAGATTAGAGAAGGTTCACATTATAAAGAGGCTTAAATATGCCTCTGGACTAGTCTAACACCTGAATTAAGCTGCGCTTGTAGATGGTGCAGTGTTCTCTTTTTTTCATTACAGTACATGTTCAGAAAACACACTATAGACTTGCTCTGTAACTGTAGTGCAAGGAAATGCATATATATACATTTCACTGACTCTGAACTTCCCTGTAACTACATGTGCATGCATACTTTATTGTTTTTCATATGTGAGGGATGTTTTCAGACTTACGTTGCTTTGTTGTAGGAGCCTGTGATCTTTCTACAGGTGAGCCCACTTCCTCCACACACTCCACACTTATCCACTCTCTTGTTGGATCCAATGACCTGGTCGCAGCCTGCCTTTACACACTGGCCTCGGACACAGACAGATGTGGTGTCAGGGCCACAGGTTGTCCCGTCAATCACCTGCAGGGACCCAACAAGTAGACGTTGTTGATTCCTTTATCGCAAGTGTTACGTAACAGTCAGACTTACCTGCATCAGCTCATATTCTATTTTAAGACAATGGGTACTGGCAAAGAGTCATAACTGAATGTCTGTATATCAGCTTTTTATGGAGCTTGGAGTAAGATAACTATTTATATTATTATTACTATTTTATTCTGATGATACTTGTTTCTACCGAGTGCTCACTTAACTCTATTTTAGGCATCTTTACCAATGCTACATGTTTGGCTTTCCTTGACCCAGTATTCTTTATACTAACGTTCTAATATATAAATATAATTGCGTTTCATTATTGTTGTCTCCGTGCTTTTGTAGTCATTTGTGTTTCTCTGTGGTTGTTTTGTGTCATTTTATGGTCATTTATGTCTTTCTATTTCAGACTGAATTTAACATCAGATCAATATTGGGACATGTTAGCTGTAGTGTGAACCTAACATGTTGCTGTGTATCAGCTGCATAAATGCATAAACTTTACCTTGGATTCAAACACCTTGAATTCACTGCTGCCCCTGGCCCTGCAGAACAGCTTACATCTGTCTCTGGGAGAAACACCGGCGTACTTCGGTATCCACTGTTTCATGTTCCCGTTGTAGTCCAGGTAGTTGGGGCTGTTGTATTTCTCACACTGCTCCTCTCTGAAGCTCTTTCCTAAAGGTAAAATTTGTAGTAAAGCTTAGTGCACAATGTAATGAGGTCAACTCGCTGACAGGAAGCTCTTATACTATAATATAAATATAATAATCCCTCGCAAATTATCTGCCTTGACCAGTTGTGGGGGAAGAGAGAGAGAGAGAG
>NW_023340257.1:3251618-3261493 GCF_004916995.1 Morone saxatilis | reverse complement strand
AGAGAGAGACCGAGAGAGAGAGAGGAGAGAGAGAGAGAAACAGAGAGAGACAGACAGATGTACAGCAACAACAGTAGCAACAATACATTAATAGTAATGATCGATGACGATCATGAAAAAGACGATGGAGATGACAGGATTAGTTTTTCTGCATCTGTCTGTGATAGGATTGTGTCTAATTTTTGTAATATTACGTAAATGAAAGAATGCCATTTAGAGTAGCTACTATCTGTAGACAGTGAGTCTCTGAGGTTTTTAGAAGTTATAAAATTTCAGTTTCTGAGTTTAACATCAGAAAATTGCTGCTCATCCAGGATTTTATGTCCTTAAAACATGTTTGTAATTTAGATATTGATTAATTTCATCGGGCTTGATTGATAGATATAACTGCGTATCATCTGCATGCAATGGAAGTTAATGGAGTGATTCCTAATAATGTTGCCTAAAGGGAGCATATATAACGTAATAGCATTGGTCCAAGTTACAGAACCTTGTGGAACTCCATGATTTAACTGTAGTATTTATTGACGATTCATCGTTAACATGTACAAACTCTGTGAACGATAATAATAAACTGATAAATAGGACTAAACCAGCTTAGTGCCGTTCCTTAATTGCCCATTTGATGCTCAAGTCTCTGTAAAAGAATATTCATGGTCAATAGGTGTCAAATGCAGCACTAAGATCTAATAATACCAAGTACAGAAGTCCATTGTCAGAAGCAATCAAAAGGTCATTCTTAACTTTAACCAGAGCTGTCTCTTGCTGTGATGAACTCTAAATCCTGACTGAAAATTTCCTAAAAAATTATTATTGCTAGTAATACGCTTACCGTAGCACGTAAGAGTGAATGGAGTGATTCCCAAAACCCCAAAAAATAACAATTCAACAATAACACTCTTTATCACTGTGTGTTAGATAAACCACCTAAACATCACAGTTTACTGCTTTTCTTTGTCTTTTATGACAACAAAACCAAACAACTAACCGATTTATCGAGATTTATTAGAGAAGAGAATTATTGACAAATCAATTTATAATGAAAATGAAGGATAAAATAAATATATGTAATAAATATAATATAGGATAACAATTCAAACATAAAGAATATAAATGCTAAAGTAAAAAAACCAATCAATAAACTATTGATAATAAATAAAAAGAAATACTACACTGGTTGTAGGAAGGACAGTTAGACAGTTATCATCATTATTCTTGGTTTCCATGGAATTCTTGTGTCTGTCTACCTTGTCAAAAAAGTCTGCTAACACCAAACACCACTGAATATTTGTATTCAATTCAAAAAATGGCATACAAATGGTAACATATAAGAAAATGCTGTATTTATTATTTCATATCAAAACACTGGTTGTCAGCAGCTTCTCGTATCGCTTTGTGAAACCTGCTTAACGCTGATTCTCACCTTCATTGTTGTCACAGGGCTGCGTGTTGCAAGACTGGTACTGAACCCTCTGTCCCTCACAGTACTTCCCTCCGTTCTGTGGCACAGGGTCAGTGCACTCCCTATAGGAGAATTCCACCCCACCTCCGCATGTTCTGGAGCACTGCTGCCACGGTCCCCACGAGCTCCAGCCGCCATCCACAACCACCTGCAGGAAAACACAGCAAGAGAAGAGGGAAAAAAGAGCAGTCAGAGTAGTTGGTTAGAGCTCAGTGCCAAAGGCAATCTCAGCTGTGTAGCCTAAACCACAGTCTGGGCTTCTGGGTTTGAGGCCGCACAGTGTGTTGGCGTGCCGCGACTGCAGGCTAAATCTGTGTTGAAGTTCGGCACGCGCCTGCTGTCTGACTCTACCCACATTCCTGCCACATGTGTCACTCACCACTTGTGGAACCTGCCATGCTGCAGCTTTGTAAGGCAAAATTTAAAGTGTGAGTATATGCTAGTGTGTGTGCATGTGTGTGTTTTTGCTAGCGTGGGTGTCCTTTCCAGAAGTTTTATGAGTTTGGACCAGCTAACGTCCCAACTGCCAGCACGTCTGGGTTCATAAACAGATGTGTGATCATAACACAAGGAGAAGATATCAAGGCAACCAAGCTAAAATGAAACACTGAGATGTATAAATGTTCTTTAAGGAAATATAAAAAGGCATCATGCAGCAGCTGGATTTGAACCTACCAAGTCCAACAATGCTGCAGGCTTAATCTGTGCTTTTAGACTGTACTTTTCATTCATGTATTCCAACTTAAAACTGCACACAGCTGCAATAATGAATATTTCAACTAACTGGGACACTGTATTCCCTTCTTTTTCCTAAATCAGCAGATTTCCAGTGGAAATTTTGTATTGGGTTGTTGATCTTATGGTAACTTTTCTGGAGCTTTCAATTGTATGAGGCAATCTTCAACAGTTGTCATGGCATTTTAGATGTTTTCTGAGCACTTCTTGTCCGTGTTGTTTTAAAAGTTGAACTTCAAAGTCTATTCTTGACCTTGGAAACGGTACGTCCCCAGAATTTTTTCAAAGGGGCCACTAAAAATCTAATATCAGTATACATTAATTTAATTTTATTTGGTTTAAATGAATAGTACCTAATGTGAAATATCAGTTAGGAGTGTATTATGCAGTACTCATTACTCAGTAGCCTATTATGCATAAGGAGTAGGGGGTGTGGTGGGAGCTGTTCTGGAGCTTTTGATCGAGTCACACTATTGAGAAAATGTTTCACATACATTAATGACAGACCTATTATCTGCTATGTATGAAAAGCCCAGTGTGAAAACAAACATCTGTCATCAATCTGATGATGGAGTTAATCTTAAAGTTGCTGACTTATGAGTTTTTACAAGCCTGATCACTCGATTCCTGACTAAATGAGCAGTGCGCTTCAAAGGAAGTGACTCATCGAAACCTACGGGGTAGTTCTCAGCAGCAAGCAAGTGCAAGCAAATAAACAATGTCAGCATGCATGCAACATGAAACTAGAAGTAAGCTGGGTAAGGATTTACAGTTAACTGATGTCCTATATCCCAGGTAGTGTGAAGTGGTCTTATCAAAGCTTTTTCACTAAGAATCAATGAATCAGGGCCTTTCAGCCTTCATTGTCATATTCTCAGTATTTTTACATACGTTAGACAGTGGCCACTGTATCCGCAATTGACAATTACAGATTGTTGGTAAATGCTAGCACAAGAAGAGTTACAAAGTTAGCTAACTGACTAACATTAGCTATCATTAGCTACCATAAGCTACTGGTTATAAACAGACCTGTTAGTACCCGTTACTGTGTGTATGCAACTCTCAGCAAGGATGAGAAGGAAACAAGACGTCTAACTCGTTAGCTACTTTTACTAATAATGATTGCAACACATTGTGGATAATTAAAGTAGATAACGAGTAAGACATCCTGTTTCATTCTTATCTCTGTTGAGAGTTGCACATGCCAATAAAGCAGGAGGTAAAGATCGGGCTCCAACAAGACCACCTAAGGCTGTAGCAGTGTATTGAATTGAGCAAGAGTGTGCTTTATTGCTAATGAAGAACATGTTTTTTTCTTTAAAAGTGATACAGTCTTGGTTTGGTTAGACCAACTACTACTTTTCTGATAAACACTTACCAGCGGTTGCATCACCTCCTGGGTCGGCATGCAAGCTCCATGGAGGCAGGTCCCATTGAGGCTACAGGGGGTGCCGTCAGCCCAGGGCAGGCTGCCATTCTTGGTGGAGCACTGAGGCGTCCCGTCCTCCTGACACCACAGCTGGCTGCAAATATCACTGTCTGAGGTGTTGGGGCAGTGGACAAACTCCTCTCCAAAAATCTGCTGGCACTGCTGGTCCAGGCTGTACTTGGTGCCTGGCAGCTCACTTGGTAACGGCATGGTACTCTCAGGGACATCCAGCAGGCAGTCCCCTGTGGTTACAATACAAAGAAACACTGTATGAGGCTGGTTATATTGTGGTTTATAGAGATTATGGACTCAGCAGCACTGTGACAATTGTAATTGTGTTGCTCTTTGTGTGTGGCATGACAACAGTGGAAAAATATTCAGGGCGAGTTGTGTCCTGACTATAAAAATGAATCATTTAGATGTAACTAATGCAGTGGAGTTTTATAGGCAGCCTAGTGCTCTGAATCTGGACATTTGACAGCTATTCTAAATCTGAATTTATTTATTGTTCCTCTAATGATTCTTTATTACATTCAATAAGCTTTTTGTCTGGAGTTGTCAATGACGTCTGCAGTTCGGAATGAACATTCTCAGCCACATGAGTTTTTGTTGGAGGCATTTTACAACTGATAAAGAACATATTTTGCTGACACCAGCTGTTGCTTTTGGCTGACGAGGTGAAGAACAGGAAGAAGTCCATTGTATGACTCAGTGGAAAGAAAGGTTCACTGATAGGTCTAGCAAGGATACAAACAATACAAGATGCACAACACGAGATGGGGAGAGGGAGCAACGGAGGCGAGGCAAAGAGAGAGAGGCAGAGAGGGAGCGAGCATGGAGAAGAGGATGTGGAAATCTAGGGCAAGATAAACTATCTCTATAACCCATAATTTAAGGGGAGCAACATGTTTAAGCAGGAAAGCCATAGTAAGAGCGCGAGAGGAATAACAGTATGTTTTATTCATCTCTGAATGAGCCCTAATAACAGAGTGTTGTGGCAGACATCCACGTTGGCACGTTGTCTCTACAGGGCTGCTCACTTTCGGATTTACTCAGTGTGTAATTTTTAACACGCTGGGGCGACGACCTGAAATATTTCCTACCGTGTCCATTGTCAAAGAACTCTGTGATGTAGATAGCGCTGCAGGGAGACCAAGGTGCAGTCTTGTTGAGGCCGACAAACAGAGGAGCCATCAGGTAATGTCCTCCTAGATCTCCAGACCGCCTCTCACAGTCTTTGGAGTCGTCATGAGGCATACTCAACACATGGCCTGCAGTGTGAAAGGATGCATTGATAACACTGATAGACAAAAGTGTAGTTGGATGGATGAAAAAGCCTTAAAGCTACACATGAAAGAACTTGCCTATTACACTACATTTCAAAAGTTTTTCCATCAATCCTACACCCACACCAGCCCACCCTTGTGACAATAAATGGGATCTAACCGAGCTCGTGTGCAGCTGTGAAGGCAGCTTGCAGGCCGTTATCCTCAATTACTGAGCAGCTTCTTTTGGGATCGCACATCGTCCCAACATCAGCCACACCCAACGTGTCGCAGCTCTTCTGACCGCAGATGTCCTGCAACACAGACACACACAGAAAGCACTGAAACTGGAGCACCAAGGTCATGGTGATGGAGTTAGATTTGAAAAGCTGATACCAACACATAGGAAAGCAGGTGTTCAAAATCTTATCGTATCATATTATGTGTTATATCTTATTGAGGTTGACAAGCGTCTGATACAGAGTGACCAATGAGTGGCAGGTTGTATGCCATTCTGTGTTACTGGCATATGCCAATTTCGGTCTGCTGATTATGATTTGCAACTGCTGTGGGCAACTATTAAAAGACCTGTCATTCGTCCACAGGCAGAGACCACTTTTCATAATTGTGTACTGCTCTTGTTTTAGTCAAGTCACGTCCATTCTTAGCAGTATGCTAGTGCTAGTGTTACTTTCCGACTGGCGTATTGCACTTGAAAAAGACATGTTACTGTTGTGTTTGCTAGCACAGACCACAGGCTTATGGGGATTACTACAGGAATGTGTCACTGATGACTATCAGTGTGTTGCTGCTGTGTGCCACATAAAAACATCAAAAAACTTATGTTCCACTGACAGGTGCCACTTTATATCTGCAGGTACTGTGTAAAACAGGTAGCTAATGCCATAATGATATAGTGTAGGCAGCTGTCACTGATGTAATGAATGCTTTACTTTTCTAGTAGCTAAACTACCGGGATTACCTGAAGCTATATATTAGCCCTGTACAGCTCGAGCAGCCTTGGAAAAAGGTTGACCAATACTGCTACAAGCCAATAGGCATTAGATGAAGAGGCCATTTTTATTTTTTATAATAAAAGTAGTGTTATACATATGTATACAGTATGTAGGCATACTGTTAACACAGCAGCGACATATACCAGTACGATTTGCCAGTGCAGTGTGGTATGTACCTTTCGATTGGCAGCAACATACCGTACTTCTTGTCAAAGAGACAACTACTGCTAATAACAAATTACACACACAGCGGCACATCATAATTAGTAGTGGCCTATGGTATGTCAATAAGAATGGGTATGTACCAATGGAGAGTTGTATCAACCAGTGGAACATGAGTGACATACTATTTGTAAGTGCCATCAGCCAGTACAGCGGCATACCAAAAACCAGCAGTCACATGCTTCTCAGAATCGACATATGTCACTAGAACAAAAGTTGCATACCATGAGCCACTTTTTGATCTTGGCTCTGCTGCCAAACAGCTTCATTGTACACTTCAACTGTCCACTGAATTATGGTGGCCACAAAACTCCTACCTCATACCTATGAATATTATATTCCATTTCCAAATATTATACATGGGACCTTTAACTATTTCTTTCAAATCTATTCAGGTTAGATAGATAGATATACTAGACACATCAACAGGTCTTGTCATGAATAAGCAAAGTAGTGTTGAGCAATTCCCTAGTTAACTTGTAATCAAACAATTTGTAACCACAACACTGTGGACAACAAGACTTTAATATTCCATGTTTAATGGCCAATATTGTCTTGATACATTGTTATAAACCAAGATATGGCGTATTTCCTTTCAAAAGTAATTACTCTTCACTTAGAAACAGCTGGCAGAGTGGACTATCAAAGTGTTAAAGACATTATTCTGTCAAACAGTAAATATAGTAAGTGTATGGGCAGCCCTGAGTGACTGTTAGATTAATCATGTAGGATGGCGAACCTTCAGCGTCTATTTATGTCCAGTTGTTTTTATGCCACATTTTAAGTAACAAATCAAAAACATGTTGCTCAGTGTTTCCGTCATAAAACAAAGCAAATAAATATCCTCAGCATGCAGATGTCCAGAGCTGTGATGTGGGAAAATGAAGAGCGTGGTGTATCAGAAATCTTTCCCCGCTTGAGAAGACGCCTGGCTGTACAGGACGGAGACGGACCCGTCCATGGCCTCGCCTTAGCCCCAAAAAACCACAAAGCAGAGCCCTCTGTGATTTGAAACACATCTGGACTTGGAGCTGCCGTTTGAACACAGCTCAGCGTGTGTTTGTACACCTTGTTCCACAATAGCATCCATCACTCATGCATGCGGACACAAAGCAAGATGTATGGGTCAGAGCACAAGGCACAGTATTGCTTTTGCAGATAGTGCAGACAGATGTGCAAGCACACACAGACAGCAAAAGACCGCAAAAGTGCATGAGAAAAATGTTTCCACTACATGCAACAGAGTGTGCGTTTTGAGTTTCACAACAGCCAGTAGTGGCAGCAGCCTTCTCTTATGACTGTGGCATACATGGCATACATTTTGAACACAGACCCGGCCGCACACTCAAGCCCTGACCATTTAAAGTGCCTTAATCATGTCAGGCCTGATTTGTGGCGGCACTAAAGTTAGCTCATCCACGAGGAACCTTCCACCCTCTACATTTCAAAGCATATCTCCGCAGAAATGGAAAAACAAACACAAACCGGGTTTGCCTGAATGATGGTTTCCCAGATCGAAAGCCGCTTCAACAAATCCAACACAGGACTGCAGAAGCCCATATGTTCTATTCATCATCCAGGGTCAGATTTACATGCTAACGTCATTCAGTAGGCGGATAAATGCCAAGCCTGTCATCAGATCAAGCTGCAACCAGGGCACTTAGCTATAAAAATGTAATAATAGAGAGGTTACTCACCTAATGTATTGTCTGCTAACACCTTGTCAACATGCACATACCAGATGAAAGAAGGCAGCCAAATACAGCAGAATAAGCCAATCACGAGTCAAACCCTGAGGACTTGTGAACTTATTTCCTGTCGAAGCATCCATAAAGCACAGTTTATTTGCTTTCTGTTGACATTCCCCCTGCTTGGAAAAGATTACAACTATTCCATCTTGAAGATCCTTTTTCAGCTTTCTTAATTTATCCAAAGGGCAAGAATGACTCTCCTTAACCTGACCTTGTTTCATCTTTTCTCTAATCATTGTTGCTCAAAAGAACCAAATATGATAATACTGTCCCAAAGCAAGGAGCTCTTTTTCAGCTGGGACCCCCTACTTTAAACACCATTGGCCCTAAAACGCATCTGTGTTACTGTAAGGCACTTTGGCTTTGAGTAATTGTTGTGTGGTTGAGTCTGCTGCCTCTGAAACCACATTATGTTGGACTGAATTCCACCAGGGCTTAATTCGTGACTCATCCATGCTGGGTTATTGCCTTCTGAATGGAGAACACAATATACCAGACTACAATGGGTGAGTGGACTGTCCATTCTAATAATTCACTGTAAAGAACTCACAACATTGTTTGATTGGTTACAGAGACCAAATACTCTGTGCTCTGAAGAAAGACTCGACTATCCTAATCTATCATGATCGGTGTGTTTGGAAACCACTGTGAGTCCTGAAGCCTGATACCAGTGTTAAGATATTTTGTGCTAATACTCAGTAGTTTTAAAGCTGTCTTTATCTTGTTTGGGTTTTTTTGGCCACTTGGGGGCAGAGCTTCACATTAAGATGCAAATCACATATGGTTGATGTATTGTGGGCTATATAAAGCATGACTAATGTGTTTAAGGCCAGAAAAAAAACACCATAACTATGAGCGATACCTTTCACAGGCATTTAACCCATTGGTTAAAAACTGTCACTAGTGAAGCTTTAAATTATAGTTACATGACGAAAACATTCAGCGTTTCCTGTAGCTAAAAATGTTCAATAAAAGCTGCTATTTTTAATATATATATATATATATATATATATATATTGACCAAATACATTTTAACTCAAGGTCCACTTATTTATTAATTTTTTTTTGGAAATTTCAACCAAGTCTTCCTCAGTGGATGAAGTTTGCTTAGTTGTCATCATGTGACCTAAATATGGAACTTTGATCACGTGATACCATGTGATTGTATATAAGGGAGATGTTAACCTGTCTCTCTGTTCAAAGATGTTCTCTGGCCTCACATGCAAATGGCCTCCTTGATCTTTCTCTCTAGTCAATGACCTTTGACCCCTTCTCAGTCTATGCAGTGACCAGGTTTGGTGTAGTGTTCACAGACACCTGACCTGTCTGTTTCCAGTATTCTGGCATATGTCTTTTATCAAATGTTTAAAACATTATATGTAGATGATGGTATGTTTTATTACAGAGACCACAACAGCCATTCTGCAGCCGTGTAAAGAAGCGAAACCAGGTATGTACTTGGCACTCACCTCTCTGGTAAAGAGCATGGCAGTGTCATAGTGCTCTGGATGCCTCTGGCTTGGTGGGTTGAAGAGCTGCTGCCAGGAGCAGAAGTTTCTCAGTGCCACGCCTCCATTGCTGGAGACCTCAGGGCCGACCTCCTCATCCTCCACCACTAACATCTTCACCAACACCATGTTCACTGAGTTCTTTATGCTGGGGTGCTTGTAAAGCTGGGCGACCATCGACATCAGGGTCAGAATGTAGTGCTGTGGAGGACAGGAAAGAGCCCGACATTTAAAAATGTAAACTTCCATGGACATGAAGTTGCTTGAGACTTGCTTGGACAGTGCAAAACAAAGTGGAGGATGGATAAAAGAGAAAAGGGTTAAATAATAGTTGATATTAGTTTTTTATTAGATGTCTTTAAATTCTTTATCTACGACGGAGTATTAGGGCCAGACTAAGAATTTTTTTTGGAAAATTACGAAAATAAAGTCATAATATTACGAGAATAAAGTCGTAATGTAACGAGAATAATGTAATAATAATACA
>NW_023340257.1:3228229-3251593 GCF_004916995.1 Morone saxatilis | reverse complement strand
AAAATTTTTTTTTTTTTTTTTTGGGGGAAAATTTTTTTTCAAAAAAACCCAAAAGGTCCTTTTCCCCTTCAGTGGGGGATTTTTGGAAAGGGGTTGTGGGGGCTTTAAGTTGTTTCCATTCATTGGTGGGGAAAAACCGCCTACAATGTATTTTGGGGGAAAAAGCTTTTTTGATCAGCCGTTTGGATACCAGTTTTTTGGTGTTTTTGAACTTGTCATATAAAAAAGGGGGGGGAAAAAAAGAAATTGGGTTAAACCCTTGTCCTTTCCTCCCTGTTCAAAAAAAAAGGAATTGTTTTTCTTTCTGGGGGCCCTTTCCCCAACATTTTGCCAACAAAAATTGGGGCCCCTCTTTGATTCTTTTTTTCCCTCCTTCTTTAAGGGGGGTTCAATGGGGACCTTTTTTTGGGACCCCTTTCTTCAAAAAAAGTCCTAAATTTTTGCAGGTTGAACCAGGGGTTTTTTTTTGGTTGTTTGTTTTAGGTTGTTCACAAAAAAGGGGGGATCCCACCCCTTTGGGGGGGGACCTGGGGCGTTCTGTTTTTCCCAGGTTTTTATTTCTTGGCAATTATGGTCCTTTTTTAAAATCCCCAAAAAATGTTTTTAAAAAAAAAAAAACATTAATATGTAACAAAGATTTTGGAAATTGGGGTTTTATTTTTTTTTTGTTTTTTATTTTTTTAAAACCAAGTACAAAAAAAGAAAAAACCAGAGCAAAAAAAAAAAAAAAAAAAACGAAAAAAAAAAGGGCCAATTCTTTTTTGCAAAAAGCTCGTTTTGTAAAAAGGGGGAAAAAAAAAAAGCGGGAAAAAAAAAAAAAAAAAAAAAAAAACACCCCAGAAAAGGTAATGGTAACCCTTTTTGGGCAAACTCCAAACCTCCTTCTTGGAGTTAAAAATAAAAAAACAAAACAAAAAAGAAAAAAAGGGGGAAGGCAATGGGCAGGGGTGGGTTTCCCCATTAGTTTGGGGGCTCTGGATTGGCCTTTTCTGGGGCTTTGGGGGTTTTTTTGGGGTTGAAAGGAGGGGGCTTTTTTTCGGGCTTTTTGGGGCCCCCAAAGGAAAAAAAAAAGCAGGGGGGAAAAAGTTTCCTCAAGGTTTTTTTGGCCTGCGCCACGGCCCCTTTCCATTTTTTTTTGGCTTGGGAGGAACCCCTTTCAGGGGGGGGGGCTTGGGGGACCCTTTTCCCCCCTGTCAATTCCCTTGCCCCCCAACCAAACTAAAAAAACATTCTTCACCAAAAAAAACCGAACCCAAAATTGGGTTTCCAACCTGAGTTCCCCTTTTTTTTTTATTTGGCTTTTGGGGGTGCTTTTGTTAAAAAGCTTTGGGCGGAACCCCATCGGGACAATCAAGGGTTCCAAAAGGGAATGGTAGTTTGCTGTTGGGGAAAGAAGCGGACAAAAAGGGGTGGAAAAAAAAAAAAAAAAGGAAAAGGGGCCCCGGGGACCATTTTTTAAAAAAAATGGTAAACAAAAAAAACTTTTCTCCCAATCGGAACATGGAAAAAAAGTTTTTTGCTTTTGGGAGGGGACTTGCTTTTGGGGGACCAGTGCAAAAAAAAACAACAACAACAGTTGGGGGGGGGAGTGGGGGACTGGGATTTTTTTAAAAAGAAGGGAAAAAAGGGGGTTAAAAATTTTTTAAAAATTGTAAGTTTTCCGAACTTATTTTAAGGGTTTTTTTTTTAAATTTAAGGGGGATTTTGGGGTCCTTTTTTAAAAAAAAATTGCTTTAAATTCTTACGGAACGGGGCGGAGGGGTTATTTTAAGGGGCCCAGACTTTTAAAAAAAGAAATTTTTTTTTTCTGGAAAAAAAATAAAAACAAAATTTTACGGAAAATAAAGTCATAATATTACGAGAATAAAGTCGTAATGTAAGCGAGAATAATGTAATAATATACAAGAAATAAAGTTGTTTTAATTTTGAGAAAAAAGCTTCGATAAGTTAATCAATATCTGACGTGACCAGCTCAACCAAACAGCAGGCCTCAGCCTGAGCCCAGCAGCCGCTGTTTTCTCAGCGGTACCGTACAGTCATCAACAGGTAAGCTAACGTATTGATAATTTCGTAGTTATACAGTTTTGCTGGCTAAGCCAACAGGCTGACAGTTCTCATAAAATTGCTACTTTATTCTCATAATATTATGACTTTATTCTCGTAATTTCCCCCAAAAAATAAAAAATGTTTTTCGTAGTATGGCCCTAATACTCCGTCGTAGTTATCAAATAATGGTGACCAAGATATGTACTGAGCTGTACATTCTGTGTTTTAAAAATAAACTTATCAGTGCTCTCTGCTGGACAAGCTATGTAATGGCAACACACACGACAATGTTTCTAAATTATTGCAAACACTTAGCACCTTTTTGGTGCTGCAGTTGCTTGTTACTAATTGGCCAATACGATATATCTGCTATAAGCTAAAATCAGCCGATATGCTTCATAAATCAATCTCGCACACACCACATGTTATTGCAAAGAGCAATCTTTTCATGACTTCAATTGGTTGTAGCGCACATCTTGACAAAAAAATCCAACCTCCCACCCTATGTGTGTGGAGTTTTTTTTACACCTCACCAAATTGGATAATAATTAGCTAACAAAAATAAAGGTAACAGCTGAATATAAATAAAGTTTACTGCACTACAAGTTGCTATGATGATATGAGATTGAATTAACTCCTAGAATAACTGTGTGCATCGCTACTTACACTGAGAATTTTTTGTGTTACCTAAAGTGGACATTTAACTCAAAAAGTGACATCTTTGGCCCCTAAAAACACTGAAAGTTGTATGATAATATTTGGGGTGCTATATATTCATATCTGTGTTGCTTTCTACAGAATCTGTGCCTTGCTGGACAGGAACAGTTCTTTCCTCCATGAAGTAAGTCTAGAGTCTCCTCCCGGCCCAATAAACTGTCTGCTGCCTTTAAAGGGGATGAGAGGAGCAGATGGGATTGGTCATTATGGACGTCTGACACCACCTGTATTCCTCCCATTAGAAATGTACATTATTGGTCCAGGGTTTTGAATGAGTTTTAAAATTGAAAAAATGTGTTGGACACACTCACACCACACTGTCTTCTTCTACCATAAAGAGCTGCCTCCAAATATTTTTTGTTCATTATCCATGATTGTGTCATGGGAGGTAGGGATGGGCAAGGTTTTCCACAGTGCTGTCATGGTGTTGTGTTTTAGTGTAGGGCTGGTAAATCAATATGAATGCGGGGGATTGTGCCATGATATTGTAAAGTCTTCCACCAGGCTTTCTGAAATCACTTTTTCTAGGGTGGGATGATGTTCCCGCTTAAAAAAGTTTTTCCACATGTGCTGTACACACACCCACATAGCCACATATTGATTTTTGCCTGGGACACCAAATAACTAAAACCGCCCATAGATCATAGAACACATGAAATAATGAAAAGCCAATATAAAGCCAGATTATCAATCTAAACTGACCCTGCTGCCTGGTTGCCTTTACTTGCCACTACTTACTGTGGGATAAGGCGGAGGGGTTTGGCTGCTGAGGAGCTTGTTAAGTACAAACAGACAAGAATTTGGCTGGTCCAAATTGTGGCAGGATCATGGATTGTCCTACTTTTGTCTAAATGGGTCCTTAGTTTTGCTCTAGATTGAAACGGCATGATGATCTCAGGAGTTTTTTATGAATATCACCATCCATTAAATGTTGTGCAATTGAAATATCGGATGTTTTATATCATGTGCAGCAGGAAATGGTTAATTTAATTAATTTTTGATACTGAGTAAAGACAGATATAGAACAGATATCGTAAGCCTGGTGAATCTTCCCTGGATGATGCTGAGGCTCTGCTGCCAAATCATGACCAAGTACTGAGGAATGCGCTTCAACATTGCTTGCATTTCTCTTGCCTGACCTCTTTCTTAGTCTGTGGAAAACAGGGAGCCCACCGATTCCCTCCCAACCTCCTCATTGCCAAAACATGTTTTATGAAGCAGCACAGAAAAACAAATCCCTGCCACTGTGTTTCTATGGCTATGAATCCTCGCAAACAGGATGGGGAAATAAAGGGGAAAAGATGACGTCTTCAGTATGTTTGTTTATGGCACAGTGTAATCTGCTAAATTAAACTATGGTTCGTTTATGTTCCTATCAACAGTGTGTGCAGGAAAGAATGAGTTCATCATGTCTGACCTTTATTTCATCTCCATAGAAGTGGGTCATTGTTGAGTCTGCTACCACCAGGGTCTCTATGAACCGTGGTGCGGAAACAAAGCGTCTCCGGCGAGGTTCCCTCCGTGCGTCACTGTCGCCGTGCGTAAAACTTTCCTCATTGTGCTTCTCCGCTCGGCTCTCCGCCGCAGCGTGATCAAACAGTAGGGGAACACCGTGGCTTTTGGTGAATGTCCTCCTTTTGATGACATGCAGCTGCTCTGCAGAGTCTGGCCCCAGACCGCCACGAAGTTTGGGCTCAATTAAGTATTCTTTCCCCTCCGTTATGAAGGAGCCAAAGATGCCGGAGCACAAGCTGACCGACACAACCGAGTGTTGATCTTGATCTACGTTCCCCGAGTAAAAGCAGCTCCTAAGCTGCCCTTCACTCTCCTCTGTCTGGTTCCTGAAATTCTGAAATTCTACACGTTGGGCATCTGAAGCGCCGCGTAAAGCGCCAACATCTCTGGCTTTGATGCGCTGTATGGTGAAGGAGGGCGAGATAAAGCTTGTATCTGGGATGAGATTTAGAGTCATGTCCTTGCCAAATGCACTGAGGATAAATCTTGGCAGCTCCTCGCTTCTTTTCCAAAAACGGCCGCTGATTCTGCCGTTTATCCGAACAGGTACAATATCCTCTGATTCAAATGGAGTGGAAAGAGCCGCGTTCATTACGCACAGGAGTAAAAAGATCAAACACACAGTCGAACACATCTTCTGCAATGGAAATTGCACTCAAGAGCGGAAAAAATAAAGAATTTATTAAAATGTATGTCCTTTATCTCTGGTAAGCGCCGCGTCTTCTCCAATCGAAAGAGTATCTTCTGAAATCAGAGATCTTTTCAAATTAAAAGTGATTTCCCAGTGCTGTAAAATCAGTCTTGGTCAAAGTATGTCTGGTATTTAATTTCAGTCTGTCTGAGTTGTCGTTTCTAATTCCCTAACCAGGCTAAGTCTTGTTGTACCACTCACCAGCACCGCTGCAGTCCGGACACATCGGGGGTATTTATACTTTCTGCTCTTCCTTGGACATGAGGGGGTTTATTTTTGATATCCTCCGTTGCTGGAAATTCTCCTCCCACTCGCACTTCATGAGATACTCGCGGATAAAACGGATCCAATGAGAATAGGCCGACACTCCCCCCTTCTGAAATAGCTTGACAACCGTGCTCCTATTATTAACCCAGCGTGCTATATGGCAGCGGCAGGACATCTATACTACGCATAGCTGGAAGTCCGCTACTCGAGTTATTTCGGAGACTTGTGTGAGTGGCAGGCCCCCACAGAGTCCGGAGCCCCCCACAAGGCCGATCTGCTTTATCCCCGCACAAAAGACCCCCGCTGGACAGAGAAAGGCACTGTGTGTGCTTGGAACTTACAGCCACCTTGGACACTGAGAAATGTTTAATCACATCAGTAGTTATGGGAAGATTATTATTATTTAATCACTTGTTTATGCACCATGTGTGTTCTGATGAGATTTTTAATCTCTAAATATTAGGATTAAGCAACTATTTATCCTTCTTTATCAAAAGAACAATTTTCATTTAATAAATGACTGTAATAAATTATATCTTTACTTAAAATGTTAAAACAATGTACCCAATATGTCCTATTTTAGAATTCCGTTTAGTGCTGCAGATTTTTAAACATTTGTTTTATTCATGAATATTTCTTTCCAGCACCATAAATGCTGCGTTTAAAAACATTTTCTTGATGACGCTAAATAGTTATTTTTTTAAAGGCTTTCTCTTGTATTACAAGACTAAACACATGTTCTGCCAGGCACCATGTAAATCACTTTATTAAGACTGTTTGCCTGGAGAATGCCAGCACTTTATACAATAAAAATGATCCCGTGGGTGCAGTTTAAGACGCTAACCGCCAGATGGCGCCACATCACAACAGACTTGTTCGGGCGCTGAGACGCACTGAAGCTCCGGTGGACTTGTGCAAACAGGTGGCGCTCTTTGCCCGCGTTTCACTTCGCTCTTTACACTTTTTCTTAACCGTGAGGATATGCAGAGGAATAGAAATGTGTAAATTGTTTGATTGTCAGTAATAGATTTTTGTTATGTTTCCTTCATTCATTAAACTTGTTTTATTTGATGTGTTTTTAATAAACATTTTATGGAAAAATACATTGAAATAAATACACAGAAAGGAGAAATTGTGCAGAAATGTAATATCATATCATATACTGTTTGAAGGTTATTGCATTAGTTTGAAATAAATGAAATCAGTCTCTGTTTGCTCCCTGTCTGTCCGCTTCGCAGTGACTATGGGCGGTGGGAGGAGGGGGATGATGCTTCAGCTCCTGTCACACATGCTGTACAGCAACAATAATATTTGGAGAGTTACAAGTGGCTGCGGTCTGCATCACAACCCGAGACGCATGACCAATGAGCTCTCTCTTGCGCACGTACCCAGATTTCACTTGAAAGTGATCCTCGGTGTTTGTGCGCTACTTTAAAGCTCAGCAGCTCAGAGAAGTTGATGGCCAGAGTGGAAACGGTGCAGGATGGGAATGAAGCTGAAAGGCAGCGCGGGTGCTTAGTTTCCTGAGGACGCACAAGGCTGAGGCTCTTCGTGCCATTGCGCACAACTTCTCCACTGCCTCCACTGCAAACGCACCGCAGCCGAATTACAGTGTGGGCTTTACAGAGCAGGAGCAGAGATGGCTGCACTCAGTTCTTTGATCATTTTTACCAAATTAATACTTTGTCTGAAACTAACATATTGCATGGAGGTGGATTTTTGCATACCTGTTCGCGTGGATCAGCAAAAGTATGAAAAACATCTGCACCGGCGCGCGGAGCAGATGAATGAAAGGCAGATTGTTTTTAGACTGAATGCATTCAAACAGGAATTTTACATCCACCTCACGCCGGACTCTAGTTTCCTTGCACCGGGCAGCTTGCCGCCGGAGAGCGGTTCCACAGCATCCAACGGCTCCGCACCCGCTGACCTTAGGGACTGCTTCTACTCCGGCGATGTCAACACAGACCCGGACTCCTTCGCTGCCCTCAGCCTGTGTAAAGGTCTCCACGGGGGGTTCTCATATAATGGCTTGGAGTATTTCATCAGCCAGACCAGGACTGAAGACGCAGCAGCTGCGTCTGGATTTGGAAACTCTTTCGACAGGACGCATGTCATCCGCCGCCGGAGACGCGCTGCGCACTCAGCCGGCAACCTCACCAGCAGGTGCGGAGTTACACCTGACACCAACTTCAACATCTCCCTGGAGAAATACAAGCACATGGGCGAATTGGAGATTGATGGCTTAACTGAAACTGTGTTGAAAACCTTGGGGAGGTCCAAGAGGTTTGCCTCCATCCCCAGGTTTGTGGAGGTGCTGGTGGTGGCAGATGAATCTATGGCTGCATTTCATGGGGATGACCTGAAGCATTACCTCTTGACCCTGATGTCAGTAGCAGCCAGGCTTTACAAGCACCCCAGCATCCTCAACTCCATTAACATAGTGGTGGTGGGTTTCATGGCGATAAATGAAGCTGACAAGGGACCTAAGGTTTCCAGTAATGCAGCCCTGACTCTGCGCAACTTCTGCTCCTGGCAGAAGAAGTTGAATAAACACAGCGACAAGCACCCAGAGTACTGGGACACTGCCATACTGTTCACTAAACAGGTAAGCGGGAGAGGAGTGAGCTGCATCAAACCCGGCTGTAATGCATCACAATGCTGCACTCATATATAACTTGTCCACTGTCTCATAAGCAATAAGACCCCTGGCACAGATATGTAAAAGCCTCCCCCATTTACATAAGTGAAAGACAACTATTCTTTCAGTAATATTCTGCAGGTGAACCAGAACTCTCAGACTCTCAGTGACGCAAAAAACAACTCAGTGATGCTGTTTGTAGTCCTCTCGGTTTTGGCATCTCTTTGTAGTCATTTTGTCTCTTTTTTATTTGATGTATTTTTCTTGCATCTCTTTGAAGTTGTTTTGTGTTTCTTTGTAGTCATTTTGTGCTAATCTTGCATGAACTTCCGTGTAGTTCAGCCTGTCAACTGCACAACTCTGCAAGTCCCCTTAGTTTAGTCCAGTGAGTCACTGGAAAGGAGCAACTGAGCCAGTTCTTTCCATGAAAGACCTCACCTCCGTCTGCTTGTATGGAATAAGAACTGGGTCACTATCTGCCTATATAAGGATCCTTTATAATGATCAGGAAGTTTTTTGAAAGAATCCTATTAGAATACAAATTCCTTCTTCATTCATTCATTCAAAGTGATGTAAATTGGCACTATTTCAAGGTTTCAGCCTGATCACAGCTGTCAGATAATCCCATGTGGCCACCAGAGCTGTGACCACTGACTACTAAATCTTTCTTCACAGTCACTAACTTCTCTCTGGCTCCCCTGGCCGTCGTTGCCTGCTTTCCATTAGGTTCAGTTTGGCTCTGGCTGGCCATCTGATACACAGCCTCTCTCCTTCACTGCATAGCAACATACAAAAACACTTCCAAGGTCAAAACGAGTAAAGAATCACCCACAATGCCGGGAAAGATGCCTTATTTAAACGTAGGGTAATTATATGTAGGAAGGTCCAGGTCCAGTGTTGTTGTCCTTGTAGGGCACAATGAGTGCAGCTGCTGTGGTGGGAAAAATCTTGTAATAGGTTATGAAGAGCAAGTGGAATACACATGGCTGGCAGAGGGTGCTTCTGGCACTGCTGGGCTTCACTGTAACCTCGAGTTAAGAAGTTCATCCTCCACTATGTGTTTATATTTTCTTAGATCACTATAAAAGCACAGGAAAGTCATTTTGATATACTAAAACATAATTCCTGACCAGAAATATTAACACCGAGACAATAACCTCTCCAGAACCTCTCCTTGGGACAGAACTAGGCAACTCATCTTCCTGATAACCAATGAGTCACAGCCATTTACAATAATAATTTATTGTTCCAGCAGGAAAAGGCTCATAACTTTTTCTGTAATGTTAAATAACAAGACTACAAGTCTACAGCCAAGCTAGCAGCTTGTGAGACTGTACATAGGCACAATGGTCTTTTGACCTAAATGCTAATGCCAGCAAAATTACAATACTAACATATTTGCTGATGATGATGTCTACCATGTTCACCATTTTATTACTTAGTGTGTTACCAACATTTTCTAATTAGCAATAAAGACTGCGGTTGGGAATGACATTAGCTTTGACAAAAAGTTTAAGGTCCAAAAAAGGTCCAGTGTGTAACATTTAGGAGAGTCTATTGTCATAAATGGAATATAATATCCATAGGTATGTTTTCATTAGTGTATAAACACCTGAATATAATAATAATTTAGTTTTTGTTACCTAGGAATTAGCTTTTTACATCGACCTGCTTTCCACAGAGACTGTCATGCTTTTACGGGGTGAAGTGAGGGAGTTGCAATCTGATGCTACTAATTCTTACACATTGGTCACCAAAGCTATGACAGATTTATCCTGTGGTACATCAGTGTACCAAATGTCATGGCAATCCATCCAACAGTTAACATTTCAATAAAAAACTGGTGGTGGCCCTTGAGGAAAAGTCAGGGGAAATCTCTGCAGTACTCTGGACTGAAAAGGTGGACTGAAAACAAAAAGATATGCTGTTAGCATGGCTATTAAGATAAACCCATGACACAAAACTGGCAGAGATGTTTATTGGGGGCAAAGTTGGTTGTGGACTGTATGTCTGACCCAGTTAGATACAGACAGCTAACCAAAATGGGGCACACCATAGAGGAAAGAGAAGATAGCCATAGAGTTGTAAGCAGAGTTGTAAGAGAATATAAACATGTTAAGAAAAGACTGTGGTGGAGTTGACATGGTTTTACTTTTCCCTGGGCTGTGTGCCGCAGGTGGGACTCATCTAGTCCCCCCAAAGTCCCTTCTTAACTTTTTATCTAAACACCAAGAGGAAATACGTGGTGAGCTATCTCCCCTGACCCCCTGTTTCAATATATTTTAAGAACAGAGCAGCAATAAGCAAACCAGAGTCCCATGTGCTTTGTATTAGCCCTCTTCATGGTCTGTTCATTCTGTAGCTCATGGCACAGCCACACAAACCATGTTTGGAACACAACTTGAGTCTTATCTGATTTTTCATGCTTCCTGTAAGAATAACGAGTAAGGCTTTTCACAGATAACACTTGTGTCCTTGTGTCACCAGGATCTTTGCGGGTCTACAACCTGTGATACACTGGGGATGGCTGACGTTGGGACCATGTGTGACCCAAAGAGGAGCTGCTCTGTCATTGAAGATGATGGCTTGCCCTCAGCCTTCACAACTGCCCATGAACTTGGTAAGAAAGTTGGCCCGCTATTTGTAAAATGTGGGGAATATGTTGTTCATCAGCAGTGTGCTTTTTATGTTTATGCTAATGCACATTTGGCCTCAGAGTGAGATATGCTCAGGGCAAGAGATGCATATAACCTTAACTTTAAATGTCAAAGGAATTCTGCTGTCAGGTTTGACAGACATATACACGCATAATCAGTGTGGAAACTGGTCTGGCTAGAGGGCTTTGCAACTTTCATGATGATCTATATGGCCATGGAGTTTTCAGTCCTGGTCCCAGAGCACTGCACCAGCTATTTAATTGCATTCACCTGATGTTCTGTTTGCAGATCAGTCCCTCATTACAATCAAAACCAGCAGCTCTCCGGGTTGAAATGAATGCATGTTCAACATTACAGCTACACATGCACATGAAAGTTCACTATAATAATAATATGATAACATTGTAATAACAAAAGTACATTTATCTTTATTTCAGCTAGTCTGTGATGCTTTCGTGAAAGGAGAATGTAAGCAAAGAAAAAGTATAAGACTGGCATGCTTAGCATAAAGACTGGAGGAAGGGGAGAACAGCTAGCCTGTTTTATCCAAAGTTCAAAAAGTAGCCTGCCAACACCTCTAAAGCTGAATAACTGCATGTTATATCTTTCTTGCTCAACTTGTAGAGACAGAGAATGTAAAAACAACTATTTCTCGTCACGGTGAGGTTGCCAGGTTTGGTTCCAGACAGTCAGAGACCAAAGCCAAAATGATGCTCACTGACTGTATCTCACAACAAATCTCTACAGCCGGAGATGCGACATTGGAAACTGTCTTTATCAGTTGGATAAAAGAAAAAAGAAGTCAATTTGTACAGAGCCAGGCTCGCTGTTTGCAGCTATGTACTAAGCTAGGTTAACCACGCCCCAGCTCCAGCTTCTTACTTAACCCACAAGCATGAAACCAAGTACTGATTGACATTAATATTCCATGGTAAGTGTGGCCTACATGCTGTTGTTTCCAAGCTAGACCCAGTGGCGCCTGGGGTCATATTGGGGTCAGAGAGTAATGATCAGTCAAAAGTGGCTGGCTGACTATTCATTTGTTCTTTTCTATTTGTTTTTAAAAGAGTATCAGTATACAATAATTTAACACACATATATTTAATTTTAAATCAATTTACATCTCTTTGAATGAGTAGTACTTAAAGTAAAAAAAAGTCAGATAGTACCATATTATGCATATCTGTGTGTATGGGTTTGTGTGTTGGGGGGTGTTGGATGGACCACAGAGAAGATATTTCATGAAGCAGAATGAATTCTGAATTTATACTCAGTGTATTAGTTTTGATCGATGGCCAGTGTCCAGGGTTGTTCAGATAAACAGGATGACTCTACAGCGCCACATTCTTTCTCTATTCCTCTAATATCTGTAATTTAGGCTGATATTATACATGCAGTTTTACCCCCACCCCTCCTTACTGCAGCTGTAAATGACCTGTTTTATTCAGTCAAATGTGAAAATGGAAAAGAAGCTGAAGATGAACACTGCTAATTCTTTCCTGTCTGCTTTTTTGATGCAATTTAATGAGTGGTATTAAATGGCATATAATGTACTTTGACACTCCTAAATATCTCTAGTTAAGGCTAATCCTATTAATAATACAAGTAACAGTATTTGTTTCACATTTTCAATAATCAGTGGTTGAGAAGGCTTTGAAAAACACATGCCGGAGACCAGATGTACAAGTGAGGCCCCAAGAGAGGCATTGGTTTACACTGTGCTCATGTATGTTAAGTAATTAAGTCTCATACGCTGAAACACAGTTTATGTTTTTTTTCTTTTTCTTTTGGAAAGGACTACATGTTCGTATTTAGGGAATGAAATGATTTCCTTGGGAACTAAATTCCCCTGTCAGAACATGGACATACGCCACGCTGAATATTCCCATGCATAACTGCATTCCTTTCTGCTATGACATCAGCCTCAGATCAGTCCAAGTTGAGTTTGCTTTGCCTTATACATACATGTAAAGTCTCTCTTTGTGCTAATATTTTCATATTTCACTGTCGTCGCCACAGAAACTTCACTGTACTGCTGGCTGTTTATTGTGTTATAAATCATGGGATGATTGAAAATAGAACTACTTGACTTTAACAAAGACGTGACCTTCCGTCTCTCTTCCCACCCCTCTCTCTTCCCACAGGACACGTCTTCAACATGCCCCACGACAATGTGAAAGCATGCGAGGAGGTATTTGGGAAACTAAAGGACAACCACATGATGTCGCCCACACTGATTCAGATCGACAGGAGCAGGCCCTGGTCTGTGTGCAGCGCAGCCATCATTACTGAGTTCCTGGACAGAGGTCATGGTTAGTAAACACTTCCTGTATGTGTGCCTGGATGACAAATTCTGTCCAGGCTTCATGCTCTCAGCTGGTTGTAATCTAATTGTACCCACAGAAAACAGACCTTGGCTCTATTTTGTCATGGTTCAATTGGTAAGTTCAATTTCAGCTTCGACTTGGAAGTGATCACACGTGTCAAATATTATAGTATATTATACAATATATTAGTTTATTATTATTTTGACTCTGCCCAATGAATATGTGTTTTACTGAAATAGATTTATTTAAATAATGGCTAAGGTAAGTGTGAGTCAACACTTCAACAATAAATAACACAGTGAAAGTCAATAGCAACAGACCAAACTCAAACCAGAATAGTATCAACAAAACTAACATCATGTTTTACTTGACAAGGGAATCAATCAACAATGAAGACTTACTTAAATTAAAAAAGGCTGACTTAAAGCTGCACCCATTAATATCTTTACATGAACAATGGATCAAGTCCCTGTGTGTAAGTTAAATGGGTAACTTGTGAGATGAATCCACAGAGAACAATCACCGGACTGCAATTCCTCCCAGCTCAACAGGTTTTAGCATCTTTGAGCTCATTGTTTTGGTTTAACAGCCCTGCAACCTTTATGTTCACACTGCAAGCCTCATCAGCCAGTTCTGATTTATTGCTCTGATCTGACTGATTTTTGGCTGTTCACATTACTTTTTAAATGTGGCCTATATGAGATTCCAGTGTGAACTGGTCACAGCCCTGAACTGACCTGCAACACATCATACAACGTCACACACTGAAAGCCAGCAAATTTGTGAGCAGATGATATGGATATTGACAAGGACGAGGAGAAAGAGAGACACATTCTAAATTGGCTTTTTGTGGAGCAATGGCTGCTACTACTGTACAGAGGTGTGCATGTGGATGTGGAGTCTGAGCAAAGACAGACCAGCTACATTACAATCCCTCAAGTGTCACTCCAAATCCCTCCTTGTCCTTCCACTGACTACCTCCATCGCAGCTGAATGACTCCCGCCAGCGCAGAATTGAGACAAATGCCTTTCTAGAGTGACGTAAAAGTCACAAATCCTGATATGACTGTTCACACTGAGGTCACGATGCAAAAAAACAGACCTGATTTGATGTGGGCCTCATATTAAAGTGGCCCAAACTGAAAACTGAACTGAAAAGAGCCGTTTCCATGTAATTTGTGCTATTCACACTGTCATGAAAAACTACTCACATATGAGCAAAACAATGTGATTTGGGCCACTTCAGCCTGCACTGTGAACGTTGCCTTTGTTTTTGTTCAGTCTCATGGCTCTCATCAACCTTGTTTCCAGCAGCAGCATGCAGCTGTTTTCAGTGAAAAAGCTCTGGTGAACCAACTGTACACTACCTGCCCAGCACCAAACAGCAGACAGACACAGTTAGCAACTAGATGGTGAACATATTGGAGCATTTAGCAGCTTAAGAGAATGATTTCCCCTTTAGGAGTTGATGATGACCAAAACAGACGGACAGCAGACTTACATTAAACAGGCGGCCAAAAAAAAAGATTTCAAATGACTGCTGCCGCTCTGTGCATGTTGGATGTGTAAACAGGAAATAGTTAGATAACATATAAGCCACACCAAGGCCACAATATTTCAACCATGTGATTTTTATCTCATTGATCATTAAGTGGCAAAAAAGATTAATGTAGCAAGAAACATTTTGGTTAATGAACACCTGTACAACAGTTGGTAGATATATTGAAGAAAAAGCACAAAAACACAGAGACAAGTTCATGGTGAAGTTATGAAAGTGCATTAAAACTACACCCAAACTACCTTAGCTGGGATCAGAATTTTAGATCCTGGGCTTGAAATCCTGTTGTAACGATAAGTTTTGGAAAGTGCTTGAGACTGACAAACTAACCAAGTGGCTTATGTTGACTGCTGGTCAGAGCTCAACAAAGGACATTGCTGATGTAATATCTGGGAAGTCTGTTGTATTTTGATGTCACATCAGGATATACAGCATCTACTGTACAACAGGGGATGAGTTAAGAAAACATCCATAGTAAAACTGGCATGTACCAGATTCTCATTAGCCTCAATGAACCACAATGCATCGACAAGAAATAAGTAAATGTAAAACATTTCTTTGGCAGAGTGATACTTAAAACTGTATCGCAGTAATTATTACACAAGAAAGAAACTGGACATATCTGAAGTGTATCAGAGGAAGTATTTTTCCTTGTGATGTTATTTCATATGCAGATGATGATATACAGAATCCACATTCAATTAATAAGTGTATATATACATCATTCAGCTTTTTCCCCTCAGTAGCCCCTTTATGCCAAGTCTTTTTCTGTCTGTGTGTAAACTCCCATAAGTGAGTCTAAGTGGATTCTGTGTAATAGACAGAATTAAAGACACCAATTTATTACCTCCCCTCGACCTGCCCACTTACTGCAAATGAGCATGTGCTAAGTTTAACACTCCAGAGCTAACACTACTGTCTTTTCTACATGAGTCATTTGCTTAATCTAAACATCAGCCGGTGCCTGCACTGTGTCATAGAGCTACGGCTTCTCTTGTACAGACTGAAGCCAAAGTTATTGAACAAACAGTACCAGCAGTTTTAAGCTCATGTATTATTTATATGTCCAAATAATATCTGTCTTTGATCATACTGTGCAATAATTCTCTACAAGCATAATAGTTTATTCTGTCAATATGTTTTCTGAACATTTCTTTAATGCTATAATCCATCGTTTTATAGTCATACAGCTTCTTCAAAATCTTAACATGAATTTACCTGAGCACCCTTGCAATGCATAGCAGTTTAAAGAGAAAAACTGATTCTCAGCATAATTTGATATGAGAAAGATAATAGCAGAGGTGCGACCAAGTCATTGTTATGCAAGTCAAAAGGATGTCTGAAATCTTTGCACTCAAGTCCCAAATCAAGTCCAAAGTCCAGGCAGACAAATCCAAAGTCAAGACAGACAAGTCCCAAGTCAAGCCCATAGTCACTACAGACAAGTTCTGATTCCATACAGATACGTCTCAAGTCACGTCCCAAGTCAAGTCCCATGCCCTGAACTTTTTGCATCCTAAAACAAGTTATAACACACTCATCAAATGTGAACAAAAGTAATGCATGGTTAATTGTTCTCTCCTGCAACTTGATTGGATGCTCACAAATTGGTTCAAACAAAGTGCATATGAGGAACCAAGAGTGTACTTGCTGTGAAAGAATACGTTAACGTTGTGATAGAGGAAATATATTGATTGGTGGCACACTTTTTAATAACTTAAAGTTCTCTTAAAAAATTGGTGGTGAATATTCTTTTCAAATTTTGGGCCTCATGAATCACAATTTCTATGAATTCAGACTTTATTACCAAGGAGTGTATATAAGTGTAGGAAAAGTACTATTTTCATCAGTCAGTTTATCACAAAATGCCTTGGTAATAGAGACTTAATTGATTTAGTTGGATTTTTCATTTGTCTTTAAAGCTGAATCAGTTGATGTTTTTGGCCCAATTGGTGCAAAGCAACACGCTGTAACATTTGCCTTTTTGGTTGCGTTTCCCTTCACCTTATAATCATAAATCCAATAGCTTCAGCTAATGTATGTTTTGGTCTCCACCAACTCCTGAAGGAAGTATCTGGCTCTGGCTCTAAATGTTTACCAGATAGTCGCTAGTGTTACCTATCCACTGTTTGGTGCCTGGCAGGTAGCATAAAGGGCTTTTTATTAGCTTTAGCACTGGAAACAGCTGCCTGCAGCTGCTGGAAATGAGGTTGATGAGAGCGCTGAGACTGAGTGAAAGCAGTAAAGTTGAGGGCCATGAAAGCAAACAATAAGCTGAAAGATGCCAAAACACTGGGAAACTGCAAAGCTTGTGATAATTCTCTCTGGGTTCATCAAGTAACACCAACAAGTAGTCATCTCCCCCAATGTAAATACAAATTTGAACATTCCCACACTTTTAGTCATAATCTCACCTCAGTATTAATATCCATGTGTCTAATTGTTTGCATGGCTGTTGGTCTATTTGTGCAGGAGACTGTCTGTTGGACCAGCCTCAAAGGCAGCTGTCACTCTCAGACAACCTACCTGGTTCCAGCTACAGCCTGCACCGCCAGTGTGAGCTCGCTTTCGGCCACGGCTCCAAGCCCTGCCCATACATGCAGCCCTGCTCCAAGCTTTGGTGTACCGGGAAGGCCCGTGGCCAGCTGGTCTGCCAAACCCGACACTTCCCCTGGGCGGATGGCACGAGCTGTGTCAACGGCAAGGTCTGCTACAGGGGAGCCTGCGCTGATAAGAACAGCACCATGCACATCAAGGTGAGAGAGTGCAAAAAGAGAGTACTGTCCTGTCCTGCTTGGTAATTTTTATCAAAGATTGACATACCATTGCGCCTGTGTCTTTTGTCCCAGGTGGATGGCCGCTGGGGGAAGTGGGGTGCATTTGGAGACTGTTCCCGTAGTTGTGGTGGAGGAGTTCAGCTGGCCAAGAGAGAGTGTGACAACCCCGTCCCTGAGAATGGAGGCAAATACTGCTATGGCCTTCGCATCAAATATCGCTCCTGTAACCTCAACCCTTGTCCTGAAACAGGTACACATGTTCACACAGGAAGACACACATTAAGGACTGTAAATGACCATTCACTAAACCTTTCTTCCAAACAGTGATGGTCTAGTTATACCTTAGCATCAGTAACTAGGCATGGTAGGCTTGTCAAGCTTTGGCTTTGTCTGAATGTTGAAGCAGTGTACATGGAGTTGAAGTAAGAGAGATCTTTGATATTTAGTTTGGATGGTGATGTCTGTTTCTTTTAACCAAAAAAAGGGAGCAAAATGTTAAGCAATGGGTTAAAGAGTGTGCTTATATGCCCTAATGTAAGCCTAAAGGCCTCCCATACGGATACATACACGGACAGCTGCAGACACCATGGCCACGTAGTTCTCATTATACTACTTTCTGGAGTCTGCTTGGAGGACACTTATGCACAGTAGATCAGCATCTTGTAGTGTCGTGGCCTTGCAGAAAGTTGCAAATTGTAGGTAGGCCAATCAGCATTAACCTGACCTCAGTCAAAGTTACCTATGATAGCCTTACTTTCTCCAAGCAGAGTTTTACAGGGTTCCTTTTTTAATATGAGTCAGCTGGAAACATTAAAAAGTCGGAGCTGGAGTCGGTGTTTGCAACTAGGCTATTGGGTTAGCTTAATTAGTTCGCTAGCTACAGCTGATAAAATTAGTTAGCAACAGTTTCATCTGGCAAAACTGATGGTCGCTGGCTATTGTTTTTTTATTTTGAAAATTACTTAGAATTTCAGATAGCAAATCTGTCACCGCTATCATTGTAAAATGCACATGCTGTGCAAGAACAGAACGCTTGACAGGCATAGCAACAGTAACTAAGGGTGCCAGGGCTTAATGAATGGCCAACTGCAAAACTGCACTCACATTCTGTGAGGTCAACAGTGTTGAAGTAGTTGTCAATCAATTCTGAGGCTGTTTTTTTATACTTCTCAAGGTAAAAGTTTCCGTGAGGAGCAATGTGAGGCATTCAATGGCTTAAACCTGAACACCAACAGACTGGGCTCCTCTGTGGTATGGGTTCCCAAATATTCAGGCATCTCTCCTAAGGACAAATGCAAGCTCATCTGCCGCGCCAATGGGACCGGATACTTCTATGTCCTCGCTCCAAAGGTAGGCTATGTAGCAACACAATCGGATTGTATCTGTTTTCATCAACTCACTTTTTCTAAACTCTGAAAAGTTTAATAGCACAAATTATATTTATTATTCAACCCTGTGGGTACACTGAGTTAATAAAGTAGATAAACTCCAATGAGTTCTGAAAAGTTCTAGGCAAATGACATTGACTGCTTTCATATTATCCGCAAAACGCAATTACCCAGCCACCTGGAGGCTGATTTGAGCCTGATAATTGCTAGCTGTAGTGCAAATGTGGTTGCTGCCTGTAGACGGTACATAGAGCAATGCTGTCAGCTTTCATTATGCTGCTGTGAACAAAAACCAGGTTCTGCCACACTTAAATAAGTCTAAAAAGTTGAGACATGACATTAGGGAATTCTCTTAATTCTGAGCTAAATGGGTATCAACTATTGTACTTGCTAATGCAATCTGAATGCCTTGTCATTGAACACCTCATCATGAGTCAAAACCTCATGGGTGGTGTAGCTGAAACATTTAGTTAGAAATATTGAGTAGCTCTCTGCTCACAGAGGTTTTCGGGCTCAGTGTGTAGCTGCCTGGTATGATTTGGCCCTTATCCACGATGCCAGAAGTAACGGCCAGTTCCATCAACAGCAAAGCAGTGAGAGGTGATGTGTTAGTGGCAGCAGATAGAGTAGGTACGGCTGCAGGGTGGATGTAGTGGGGAAAAAGCTAAACATTGCAGGGATGGTATCACTTCACAGCTGTGGCTTGTCAGCAACTATTTATGCAACCAGTGAAGAAGTAAGCATGTATCAGCAATGCAAGCCTTGTTTACACTAAAGGATACGGTACAATCCCCCTGATGCTACTTTTGACTTTGTATTGATGTAGCTCTTTGGTTCATTGTGTTTGTTTAGTCAGAGGAAGATTGTAGTATGTAAAGATGGTAGACCATTTATGTGGCAATGATTTCTGTCTAGCTCTTTTGTTCTCTTTGTCGTTCCTGCTTATCCAACTAAAGATTGGCATGATGTGATGTTTCAAACCCTACAGGTTGTGGATGGGACACCTTGCTCTCCTGACACCTCAGCTGTATGTGTTCAAGGAAAATGCATCAAGGCAGGCTGTGATGGCAAGCTGGACTCTCACAGGAAGTTTGACAAGTGCGGGGTTTGTGGTGGAGACAACCAGGGCTGCAAGAAGGTCTCAGGGATGTTCACCAAACCTATGTAAGTAATATGCTAGCACATACTCTACCACTCTTTGGTGTTACATCTAAAGTGCCGGGACAGGTCATAACTTACTTTAGACAGTGAAAGCTTTGCAGTGAGCTTTTTCAACCTGTTGTTGTTGGCATCAGAAACATAGATAAAAACAGCCCATGCTCTCTAATTAATTCTCCCAATGTGGTATCTCTGTAGCTACGGTACCTATGGAGCATAAGCACATAGCCAGCATAGGTACAGCGTAGCCCCTTAACGCAGCACTATAAATGAAAGTTTAGATATATAGCCTAAAGATAGGCATCAATTATCATATTTAGATTTTTAGCATGTCCTATAATTATAAAATGATTCCTGGTATATTCATAGAAATAAATGATCTTGTGGGGTTATTCAAAACAAAAACCTTTGGCTCTGGAAACTTGATGATATTACAATCCAAGACATACTTAGCCTAGTTTAGCTCAAAAACTGTAAGCAAAGCCTAATTTAAGACCTTCAAGCTGCTCCAAAATAGTTTTATTCCCACAGTGTATCTTCTGTATTAAACACATGTACAAATATCAGTAATTGTGGTTAGATTGGAGTGTCACTTCTAAATGTATTGGTGGCTGGTCAACAAGATAGAGCATGTAAAATGCATGGGAGATACATAGAGGCAACCAATTACCTTAACCATGTTTATGTTAATCATACAAAGGTAAAATGACTGGACAAGATATAGTGGCACACTGTGATCTACTCTCTTCTGGAATGTTTTGCAGTGATGGTGTTTAAAAATGCTACTTGAAGCACCTTTAAGTTTACAAAATACATTTGCATACATCATCCTGCAAGCTTTTGGAATAACCATCATTAATGCGCTACATCTCCACACTTTCTTTTCAGTCATGGCTACAACTTTGTGGTGATGCTGCCTACTGGAGCTTCAAATATTGACATCCGTCAGCGCGGCTACCGAGGAATGGTCAGTGATGAAAACTACTTAGCAGTGAAGAATCGACACGGCAAGTACCTATTGAACGGCAACTATGTGGTGTCCGCTGTGGAGCGTGACCTGCTGGTGAAGGGCAGCTTACTGCGTTACAGTGGCACCTCCACATCTGTGGAAATTCTTCAGGCCACCAGACCCCTTCAGGAGCCTCTGACTGTGGAAGTGCTCTCTGTAGGGAAGATGACTCCTCCGAGGGTGCGCTACTCATTCTACATCTCCAAGGAGAGCAAGGAGGAGAAGACTCTGCGGAAAGAGGAGAGGAGCCACACAGCACAGAATAGCGTCTTGGCGGACAGTAATAGGGTGGAAGCAAAGAAGCAAGTGATGGGTAAGAGGCCAGTCAGTCACTGGGTTACAGGAAGTTGGGATTCATGCACGGTGACTTGTGGGAATGGTCTGCAGAAGAGGCTAGTGCAGTGCCAGAGCATGGAGGGGCGTCCTGCAGTGGACTGTGACAATGCTGACAGGCCTGTAGCAGTGAGAGCATGTGGGGATCCATGTCCCGTGTGGGATGTAGGGGCCTGGTCTCACTGTTCCAAATCTTGCGGAAGGGGCTTTAAAAGGCGACCAGTGCGCTGCATGACTGAAAATGGTCTGAATTTACCCAGAGACCACTGCTCTGGAAGGAGGAAGCCTCAGGAACTGGACCTCTGCAACCTGAAGCCATGTTAGAGCAGAACAGACACAGCCCAAGGACTTATTTTTGTCAGTCAAAGTGACAATTTGACATGAACCTTAGCTGACTGTGTCTGCAGGGGCATCTGCTACACCGAAGAAAGCCAATGGAGAAGGAGAGGGTCTCTCCCTCCATTGTTTGAAAAGACAGAAATCTGTTTAGACCAGAGAAAAGACGGAAAGCTGTCTTTTTGTAAACTGTCAAACCATCTGCAGCAGGTTTGACTTGTGGTTAGTCTACCTCTAACAGGACAGATGGCACAATGCAAGAGCATATTCAGAGAGTAACAGAGGAGAAAGATGCAGAGACGGTGATCACACATCTGCACACAAACATAGTTTCTTGGTATAGTTATGTGTATAGGATGAGATTGCAAAAGCAGAGAGAAATGAAAGTCTAGGACAAACAGATGGAGCATTGTGAAGACTCACGCTGTGCAGTTATCAGCAGCAGCAGCTCACCTGTGAATTGACATTTTTCTCCTTTCACTGAAGAACTAATCGAAATGTGAAACACAGTACTGTATCATTCAGGCAGGTCCATGCAGTTTCAGCAGCTTTATTTCTTTATTTTCCATTTGCCTTGATTCACTGCTATCGGCTGTTGTATGATGTAAAAATCAAAGGCAGCAGCCAATTACACATTCAGTCAGTCAGATCATCTTTACAAGCTTTATATCCTTCCAAAATGAAAAACAGTCAACAATATATCCTACACACTTGATACATTGGATCAATATCAAAGAAATCGTTCATTTTACTAGTGACCAAAAATCTAAAAAATATTTTTTTATAAGAGGAGAATGAGCTAAGACATTATTCTATATAGTGAATGTAGGCTGTTTGTATGTATCTGTGTCTGTTCTGTGTAAACCAAACCGACCAACGCTCAGTTGTTTGTTTCATGCTGCCAAAGAATTATTATAGCCTTCAGAAAAGCCTTAGTACTGTGAGAGACAGCTCTCTGCTTGAACCACACAGAAGCATGGCTTGCTTACATTACTGTCATCACCTTCCTACTGTCCTACTGAAATTAATTCACACTGTTTTGTCTGCTACAACAACACATCCACGTTATTTTTGACAACAAAAAGGGATGACTAAATGTGATTTCAGTTTCTGTCAAACACTCACTGCCCGGAGGCTTACAAGGTTGTAAAATAATCAGCCGACTAATGGATTAGGAAAGCAACAGAAAATTAAGTAAGTAATATGCTGTAAAACTTCAATTAAAAATAAGGTCGCAATCATAGGCAGCTTCTCTTTACTAGCCTGGTGTGGCAACATGTTTCAACAAATAAAAGCAGGTCTTAATTAGAGGCCTGGTCTGGATTTTATAGAAGTTCTTTGGATGTATAAAAACTCTTAAAACCCACTGTGTCGCCCATTTCAGCGTATTCTAAGCTGCTGAACAAATATAGTAAAACTACACAAATATACATGTTTAAGCTTTTGTCAGTACGGATACTACGTTAGATCAGTTAGATTCTCCACAATTCAATCCTTCAGTTCATTTTGAAGAAACTATGAGCAGAGTGAGTGAAATAATCAAAATCAAAAATATTATTGGTTCCAGTTTCTCAATGTGAGGTTCTTGTTGCTTTTTCCCCTTTTATGTGAGAGCAAATTTAACCTTTTTGCATTTTAGACTGTTTGTCTGCCAGAGCGAGCAATCTGAAGACTCTTCTTCTTGTTGGGCTCCAGGAAATTGTGATTTGGATTTTTTTACGTTATTTTCTGATATTTTATTGATAAAACGATTTAAGTTTTTAGTTCCTTCCTGAAGTATAGAAGTTGTTTTGAAAGACCTATCAAAATATCTCAAACCACTCCTGCAACACAGACAACTTTTCTACTCAGTATCTATGACACTAATATTTATCTACTTGATTAGCAATAATAATAATAAAGGTTTATCCATAGAGTACTTTTCAAGTAAAAACTGCAAAGTAC
>NW_023340257.1:3220420-3228214 GCF_004916995.1 Morone saxatilis | reverse complement strand
ACAATGGCAGGACATATGCAGCGTTATAACAGCTGCATAAGGTAAAAAGCAGCAAACATTACTACATAGTAGTACAAAATATAAAAGGACAAAAACATATAACATAACATTCCCACATGCTGAAAGTAGCTATGCAAAACGCCATCCCAAAATAAATGAAAGAAAATGTAAAAAATATGGCGTTGGTAGCTTCTTCTGAACAGGGGAATCAGCAAAGCAAATGTCTGACAGCAATTAATAATGCATCCTAATATACCCTAAAAGATGTTGGCAAGTGCAATGAAGACTACATTAGGGCGTTGTGTGAGAAACCCTTCAAATCGGTAGTTCCGTTGCTCAACTGTTAAACCGAATAAACAAATACAGTGATATTGCTAAATGCTTTCATGTCATGCTGTTGTGTTCCTCAAAGCCAAATGAACACAAGGGGTGAGTGTTTTGTGCTCAAAAGATGTTTTTTATAATTCCTATTATATTTCAGTTGGAGTATAACTTTAGTATTCTACAAAGCTGATGTTTGCTATGCTTTTATGATAGCATTGCACACAGTCTTTTGTTCTTCTGCTGCATGGCTGCTTCATCACCTCTAGCCCTTAACAAGAAGACATAATGCATCATGTTTCATGTATCACTATACTGTGCCAGGCATCAAAATGTATATGGTTCGATTATTTGCTCTGGTTTTACGCTTATTCTCCTTGCTTGGGAGTAAAGCCTACTATATACACAAGCCAGAAAAGGCTTATCAGTGTCTATGGAACACACCATTGGTGAAGATTAAAGGGGAAAATCCACCCTAAAACACAACACCCATTGGTCTACTTCCCATCCTGGCATTCCATTTTGTCATTTTGAAGGGATTGTTATCTTTGGATAAACTGCAGCACAGCTGGAAATATGTGTAGTTGAATACAATTTGGACCAGCAGTCTAAAAAATATTTGGTAAAAGTCCAGTTTTGTTGTTACACCCTAAGATTTGTAGTGTCTGTCTGGAGTCACCATTTTACAACGATGACAATGAAACTGACAGAAAGAATTTCACCACCTCTGAGATTAAAACTTCCAATTTCATCATAACAATAACACCTGGAATGCGACAATCATCACAGAATAAAAGATAACTTTTTGTATTTGAAGGTGAAAACTTTAAACTGATGGACACAATGCCAACAAGTCCTTCAACAGAAAACTTATTTCACTCTTCATTTCCAGCCTGTTTTTGTTCAGAGGGACCAATTATACCATCTAAAAGATGGTATTGTACAGTTTTTTCACATCATGTACAGATAATGTTATTTTTTATTGTCTTTTGTATTGTATACTATGTATACATTCATCTAGCTGTATAAAATAAAGTATATATATATAAGAATATAACCATGTGTTGAATCATGATTGATGATTTGAACGTTGCTTTATGCTTTCCGGTATTATTCAGATATTTTACGTTATAAGACAATAAGGAAATATGACTTCCCTGCTGTAAGACTACCCCACATCATTGGATGACAGACTGGGTGGACACCCATTGTCTCTTGTCTCTCTTTGCTCCCGGGTATCTGTTACGGCAGATTTCTGCTGTGCCACGCAGTCTTCCATCACATGAGATGAGACAGTCTTGATACCTCAGCTCTTCTCCAACTGAAGCATGACCGCAGATGAAAACACATTCATTCATCCACTTTGGTATTTTGCTGATTCAAGCTCCGTTGTCCCGGCCGTGCTGTAATAACACACCCAGCTTGGCCAGAGCCTGCCCAGTGAGCATCAGGCTTGGACACCTTCAGCCCAAGGATTTGACCCATATGAGGTCCATACTGATATCAATATTTTTGGATATAAGATGTTGATGGTTAATATAAAATACATTTACAGTTTACTTTTAAATAGGAACTCCAGATTCAGTTATTATTTATTTCCTCTTGCACATAATCACATGGATTCTTGTTGGCATCTGATGTTAAAACTGGTGTGTAAAGCAATTTTTTGTGCATCTCCTTGGATTTAAAAGAACAGCTAAAAGCCCTGAGCTCCTGTGGGGCCCTGACACTACACTAATGGTTGAGAACTGTGGGGTGTGTCGCTGGATGCTATAAAGATGCATTTTGTATAACATCATGATTTAAATTCAACTTGTAATTTGCTGATTATGGTCTAGTGGACTGATCAGGCCTGCAACTCAAGTGGGATGAAACAGAGACCATTACCAAACCCCTATAGGACATATTATATATATTACATATAGAATATTTCTACAGTTTTAACATGCCAGAGGCCATATGTCCATATTATATGAACTGAATACTTGGCAGGAAATTAATAAAAAGTATAAAGTGTATTTTTTGGCTAAATATACTAAAGATACATATTTTAGTGAATATATCGTATTAATAAGTCTGCCAGTATTTGTTTAGTGAAGTTGGAAGACAATGGGACTTGTGATGTTACACTGCGTTTAAACAAAATAACTAAATGTTCAGTCTCCCTGGTGGTTGTTCTGACACGTTCAGATTCATCACAGCTTTTTCTTTTATCATTTAACTGTTAAATGGGGTGTCCAAACTACGGCCCGGGCCAACTGTGGCCCCGCAGCTCATTCTAAAAATAGTTAATGAATATGGCCTGATTATGGCCCACACATTGAACTTGCACTTGACTGTATTGTACTTCATAGTTTTAAGGCTAGGTGGAGCTACTGTCTTTAACACGGCAGCTTCTCTACAAAACAGGATTAATCAAAGAAGTTGAAGTTTTGCCACAAGTGACCAAAATGACTGAACCAAAGAAACGCAAGATAGCAAGTGAGTGTAGAAAATTTCAGACACGGTGGGAAAATTAATATTTCTTCACAGAAGCTAAGGGGAAATGTGTCTGTTTGATTTGCAATGAAACTGTTGCAGTGATGAAAGAGCACAATGTACGAAGACACCATGAAACCAAACATCAGACCTACACGTCCTATACTGGCGCCGCGCAAGAACAGAAAGTTAAACAAATGGCAGCTAGCCTGCTAGCTCAACAACAGTATTTTTTCTGTGATAACAATACACAGGAAAATGCCACAATAGCTAGCTACGATGTGGGATGAAACAGTGACCATTACCAAACCCCTATAGGAGAGAGCACAGATGCTACAGACACGGCAAAGCTGGTAATTTTATTGCGTGGACCTTTTGCATTACGGAGGAGCTGCTTGATCTTAGGAGTCTGAAGGACACAACAATGGGTATAGACATTTTTAAAGCTGTGTCAGATGCAATTGACAAGATGGGACTAACATGGAACAAGCTGTGTGGAGTTACAACGGATGGGGCTCCAGCAATGACAGGCGAGTGTAAAAGAATGGCCTTGATGGTGTGCACCAAGGTGCAAGAGTGGAGGTGAGGCTGTTAAAATGCATTGTATCATCCACCAAGAAGCCCTCTGTGCCAAGACAGTCCAGCTTGGCGATGTAATGAACACTGTTGTGAAAACTGTCAACATAATTCGTGCACGAGGGGTCTACCACAGACAATTTCAAGCTTTCCTATCTGATGTCGATGCTGAATATGGGGACCTACTCTACCATTCAGAAGTGAGTTGGCTAACTCACGGCGCTGTGCTGCAGCTCTTTGAAAGGAGCTGGATCTTGAGGAGCCAATCCTTTCAAAGAGCCATTAAAAAGACTGGCTCATTTTTATATTTATTTCTTTTTAAAAACCTACCAGACTTGAAGGAAATATTATTTTGACAGATGTTACACTTTGCTTTTCCTGTTTTTTTGTCCAAATGCTGCGCTTTCTTTGGGTCATTGTAGCTGCAGTACTGACACTCCGCACTCACGTGAAGGCAGTGTGCCACTGTGTCGACAACTCATTAGCTGTGCTCCTCCCCTTGTTGTGCATGCGCTCCGGAGTAGCAAAAGAGGAGCTTGTGTGCGCATGCTGTGTACGTGACAGCATCTCAACCACAAAACTTACTCCTGACCTGCCAGCCATCCTTCAGTCCAAAAAGCAGCATAGCTGCTCCCACTGATTGCAATGCTGTTCCCATTATAGGTGAGGTAAAAATATATTACACAGTATAAACGTGTTAATAAGCCCAATTACTTCATGAATTCAGTCAATTTATGTTGATAACATTTTTCTAACAAAAGTCAGTTGATGTGTTAACAAGCCCAATAACTTATTTGCATAACAAGCTTGAAATATATTCATTCCCCTTTTCCCCTTATTTTCCCCCTTTATACAGGGCTGTGAAGGGGGATCACCATCCTGACTAAGAAGCAAGCAGACTGCTGAATGAACTGCCACCCTTTTTGTAACAAAATAAATTAATAAATTAAAACCCATTAATAGAAAGATGTGAGTGATGTATGCTGTTTATTTCATATTCAATAATCAAGCATTCTTTATCTACATTTGATTGATTTTGCAAACTTCAATACACTAAAGGTGAAGCGATATACCTCACTATAGTGACTGGCCCAGCCCTTTGTATATTTTTCTGTATGTGGCCCTCAGTGAAAAAAGTTTGGACACCTGTTTACAACAATTTACAATTTGTAATTCTGATTTATTTTCATTTCGGGCAGGCAGAGACTAGTAATATTCTAGGATTTTGCAACTGCTTACAAATCCCCAAAAGACCAAATCTAATAAATAGGGTCTTCATGTCATGGGTGTCCAGCCCTTTAATTGTTCAACTAAAGCAAATATTCACATGCTCTGAATGCCACAAGATCTCACCTGAAAAGCCCAAACCTAAACCATTGAGCCAGTAAACCAGATGTCCTTTGTGTTTTGCTTTTATAGACGATATCTGACGGAGGAAGTTTAGTCTGTCTGTGCAGCCTGTGAGGGCAGTTTGCTAAAAACACAAACACAAATTCCTCCTCATCCAAAGGCGTTCTTTCAGAGCTACCCTCATCTAGATAATTATCCAAAACACAATCATTGGTCTGAATCACAAAGTAACAGAGAAGAGACACCAATCTACTATTTGAGATGCTTTATATTTACATAAATGAACTTTTGGTGTCACTATATCTGCTTCCCCACCAACAGAAAGTGAAGTTTTTAACTTAAACAGCAGTGACTCATCAGTGTTAGATTTTTTTCTTTTGGTCTCCTTTTGGTGTCTTCTGGTAGAAAGCAGTGTAGACAGGCTGGGTTGGTGCATATGAGGATGTCTGTGTGCAATTTAATGAAGTCAGATCTTATAACTCCTGGTTGCCCAGTAAAAGAACAGACCTGATGTGATGGGCTCAGGGATGGTGGAGCATCTCTGGAGGATGTTGGTGAGATTAAGTTACATTATGGGATGCTGGGTGGACTGGTTGAACCAGCAGGGAGGGGGTTGGATGGAGATTAGTGAACCCAAGATGGAAAGGATTCAGATGGGTGTGTAGTCTCTCTTAACAAGTCTTTATATCAAAGTGATTGACGATGACAAAATGCATTGCTTGTTAGTGTCATCCTAAACAACCCATCACCCAAAAACAGATTTTTGGGTGATGATCTGCCAGCTTTATGGTTGAGGTTTTCTTATGTTTCTACTCTATTTAATTAAAGCTGCAGTGGACATTTTGAACATACACAATGCAAAACCTTCCACCTCTCTCTCTCTTCAGCCATGTATCACTCCGCTAAGCCCTACCACCAAACCCACAAGTCAGAATAAAGCACCTCATCCCTCACAGGGCTCACTCTCTGTCTCACTTTGTGTGTTTGTCATGATGTCTCTTTACCACTCGTCAATAAGAGCTTCATGGCATCAAACATAATGAGCCTGAAGCTCTGTGAGGAGCCAGGATGTGTTTACAATATGCTGAAAGGTTGTCTTTTTTCCCCAATGCTGAAAAAAAAAACCCTGTTAGTTAGAAGATACACTACCAGGTTAATGTTAGGAATAATGGTTAAAATATTAACAGTTGTTCACTCTTATAAAAGAGTGAACAACCAAAGCCATTGTTTTCCTGTACAGTCTGTCCAATGGGTTCATAGAAAAGACAGAAAAGAGGGGTAGAGAAAACAAGTGGGCACAAGGTGGATGGAAATCATATTATATTATATCATATTATCATATAAGCATATTTATGCACCCTGAAGATGCAGATCAACATTAACATTCATCTGGAATAATTTTTCTTACCTGATTAATGTAAGTCCAATATTTACTTTAAGCTCTGATTTTGTCTCCACCAGCTCCTGATGGAAATATCTGGTGCTTTAGCTGCTAAATGCTCCACGATGTTCACCGGCTAGCTGTTAACTGTGTCTGTCTACCATTTGATGCGAGACAGGTAGTGTACAGTGGGCTATGACCAAGTGGCAACCTTTGCGGCTGACAAATTAAGCCAGAGTGCAGTTCATCAAACGGCCACTTGAGGCTGGCTTTAAAAGTGAGTCAATCTGCATGAGACCCCATATCAAAATGCAGCAGAAATATACATGATTACAGCCTGGAACACAAAATGGTTTTGGTCTCTATAGCTAAATTCCCCATTCATGACAACTGTATGCAGGGGTACCTGGGTTTCAAGATATTCATAACTGAGCTAAAGGCGGCAGAGGCAATCTCCACCAGACTTTAAAGACCGTTCCAAGAGTTTTGACAAAGCTTGGGAAAGTAACATGCTTATAATGAAGGGTGTGGCGGGGTGGAATGGGTTCATGGAGCCATGATTCACACAGTGACCAAGTAGGCTGAAGTACTACTAATAATAAAAACAATTAGAGTCTTATTGTGTGATCTGGACTACTTAGACACGAGGAATGACTTCTTGTATGACACTACATCAATAAAAATGTTTGATTTGACTGTGTCTGGAAATTAGATCAACTCGCTTAAGTCAGCCATTACTATTCTGTTCCATGGCTGCTCCACCCATTTCATCTCCTCACCCCATCTTTAAAAAATAAAGAAGCATAGACCCGCAGTGTCTTCCAGTCTTAAGCCACTTTAATGGACCTGGACTTTTCCTGCAGCATCCTGAATGGATCAGGGCTCTACTGAGTGCGAGCTTTGGTCCAGTGTATTTAGAAAATCACCCTCTTGGAGTTCATCTTAAAGAGTTTTACCTCACAGTGGGCCGCTGCCGCAGAGAGTTGTGAAGAGAACTCTTGTCCGGAAATCACATTATCTGCTTTATACAACAACACAGCAGTTGACACCAGCCTCTGCCAAGAGCTGAATGGATTTTGATTTACTTTTCCCCCCTCTTCTCCAACTGGAGGCCTGTCCACCTATTCAGACCTTGCTCATGTGGCTAATGAGCATGAAGGGTTAATGTTTCCCAGTTCATGGGAACCGCTGAGACTTTAAGTTGGCCTTTCTTTACATTGACTGAACCCCAAAGTCAAAATGACCAGCGTTACAGAATTAAATGCATGTGGAGGGCTGTAAACAACTGGCTGTGAAGTTCATTTGCTAAGCCAAGGCCAAGATCACCCCTTGTTTAACAGACGCTTTTTGTGGGGGAAATGCACTTAATTCAAGAAATAGCTTAAATTACCTACCAGTCAGTAAAGTATGCAGTGTAAGATATAATAGGACATGATAGGGAGTGTGATTCATATTCTACCCAAACTCCATGCAACCACAAGAAAACTGTTATTTATCGGCTTGTGTTGTTGCAATTTTGGGGTTAGGCGTTGACCTTCAGGTTAATCACAAAACAAAAATGCTCTAGCTTTTTAGGGTGTAATGAACAAGTATGAATGCAGCACTAATATCTTCTTGATCTCCTAGACTTCCTGTGTCTACTTTAACCTGGACCTGATGTTTTTTTCTGATTCTGATTGTTGATTGTT
>NW_023340257.1:3218272-3220339 GCF_004916995.1 Morone saxatilis | reverse complement strand
TGTTTATTTTATATCTTTTCTATTTTTCTATTTTTTTTATTGCATGTTTGACTGAAATTTCATTTGTGCTGTATGCCGTGCATGTATATGTATGTATGTTCCTGGATCACTTTTTCTTTTCCTGCCTAAAAAGTTTTAGACAAACATTTTCTTTGCCTGGTTCACTCTCCTAAGTTGAGATGTTGTAATCTTCAAAGGTCTCTTTGGATTCATAAGTGGGTCTTGACCACAGACCTTCCCCGGACACCGTTTTAGACCAAACAGTCGCTGCTAAGAGGATCAGTTGTTGTTGAATGACAAATGATTCTGTGCTTTTTTAGAAGACCTATAGCTCCTGTTAGTAACTCCCCTTGCCTTGAAGTTATTCCATTACAGGCAGTGGGAGACAGATGTTTCCATGCTGGGAATGGGAATTGTTTGACTTTTGGTGCTTTTAGGAGGTCAGTCCTTTCATTATAATGTGTTATTCTGACAAATGGAAGAATGTTGGGCTGCATGTACATGTGAACTTACAATGACTGTCCTATACTGTACCTGCTAAGTCTCAGGTACAGTCCCAGCAACATATGTCCTATTAATGTGGTTTTTAAAGTAAATAATGTTAATGTAAAGTTTAGCAGTGGAATGAACACCACATTAGGGATGGGAGAAATGGTAATAGAGAGACAGAAAAGCCTATAGTGAAAAGAGATAAAAGATATCATTATGCTCAAAAATGGAAAAAAGAAGCATTTGAAAAAACACCCGGTAATATACAATGTTAGGGAGGAAATACATTTCCATCACAGAGGGTGGTGGTAATGCGCATTAAGCTGTTTGGTATTGCTTACATAACACAAGACTAAGACAGCCATGAAGCCCTATGAGCTTAACAGTAAAATAAGACTAGATACAGCGGCACAGCCTTGCTTCCAATTTTGCCCAGTGGCCACTTATGGGATTGCAACAAAAAACTCCTCTACAGCCCAAAAAGCATTTTTCCCATAGGCCACCATTATAAAACAGGTCCATAATACTGTTGACATGACAACTCGAAGGGCAAAAAAGGTAAATTATGACTCAATTTCTACTCTATTTTGACTGCTTTATATTTCTACAGATTTCCTCAAGCAAAGAAATGCTATTGTAAAATCTCTGACATCACAAAATATGTGGGGGAATTAGGAATTTGCAGGCTGGACCAGAAATCAAATTCAGATATCAGAAATACTTTATTAATCCCTGGGGGGAAATGTGGGAAAGGCGTCACCATGGCATCCGGTATATAGTTGTATTAAATAGCTATGCACTGCAGAGTGGGGCTTAGAGCTGAACGATAATGTCAGTATGCTTACATAGCTACAATGAAAATGGTAACATGGAACAAGTAATGTTCACCATCTTAGCTGATGGGAATGTATTTAGTTTGCAAGCTTGACCTGATAATAGTGCTAGATCTGAAGTCACAGGGATTCATCCTCTGAGGACCATGAATGTCTGTACAAAATTTAATGACATTCCGTTGTTGAGACATTAGGTCTAGACCAAAATGATGAGCCTCAAAATGACCTTGACAAACATGTTTTTGGTCAGGACTCAAGCCTTTACGGGGAAAACATGATAATACTTCATGCAGATGTTGAACTGGATGCAAGATGAAGTGATGACATTTTTTATCCAAAAGGCAGAGGCATACAACCACATGGCAGTAATTCTATTCTATTTTTTGGGGCATTTTATGCTTTTATTAGATTTAGTGTAGCAAATAGATGACAGGAAATGAGCAAAAGAGATGGTCAGCAAAGGTATCAAGTCAGATTTGAATCTGGGACATCACAGTTCATGGTCTTAAGTCGTGAGAGCACCTCAGCTGGAGCAATTTTTGCACTAAAATAGCTAATTTCAGTGTAATTTAAGTGTCACTTCAGCTGCTATTAGGGACAGACCTTGTAAGTGGAAATGTGTCCACATGACACATTGTTGAGATTTGAGAGGTGTGTGTGTTGGTTCTTCTGCGACCTATGGTAACCCATAACACCCTTTGATGCAGTGGCGGACTCACGCTGTTTGAGGTGCAGGGGCAGAAAA
>NW_023340257.1:3217891-3218219 GCF_004916995.1 Morone saxatilis | reverse complement strand
GGGCACCAGTGCACAGAAAGTCATGATGCATTATTGATGAAACAGTTGCAACCCCGGATAAGATTTAAATTGTTTTATTATATATAGTTATAGTATAACCACTGCACCTCTGTAATAAAACACACAGGGCTTTATTGATGGGCATGGTACTGGCAAAAATTACATGGAGAAACTGCGATCTAATAATGTCAACATAAATGGAAAGAGTCTTGGGGTCCTTTTTTGCAATACCTGGACTCAATCTGACTGGAGTGTATATTAATTGTTTGTTTCTCTTTTTCATTGTTCTGTTCCTGTATACTACTTTTGATGGATTGCATTTAATAAT
>NW_023340257.1:3215232-3217791 GCF_004916995.1 Morone saxatilis | reverse complement strand
ATACAATTTCACCGCTAGATGGGAGAAATTCCTACACAATGTACCTTTAAAATTAAATTAAAGTTAGCAATGTGACATATAATCAATTTGCAATGTGCAAGATAACAAACCAACAGAAATGCATTAATGTAATGCATATATCCTGCCAGAGGGAAGTATCTCAAAGAGTTTGTGACTGGGGTGGGAGGGGTCAGCCACAATCTTACCTGCACGCCTCAGGGTCCTGGAGGCGTACAGGTCCTGGAGGGATGGCAGATTGCAGCTCTTGGCAGAGTGAATGATACACTGCAGTCCGTCCTTGTCCTTGGCAGTGGCAGCAGCGTACCAGATGGTGATGGAGGAGGTGAGGATGGACTCGATGATGGCAGTGTAGAAGTGCACCATCATCATCTTTGGCAGCTGCCGCAGGAAGTACATCCTCTGCTGGGCTTTCTTGGAGAGGGAGCTGAACCCTGCAGGTGGAGTCAGGCACAGTGAGCTGAGAGAGCTTATCCTGTAGCAGAGTCCACAAACAGGATCCTGGCATAGGTTCCTGGGGAGTCCAGATGCTGGAGGGTGAAGTGCAGGGCCATGTTTACTGCATCGTCTACAGACCTGTTGGCTCTGTAGGCGAACTGCAGGGGGTCTGAGAGTGGGTTGGTTATGGCTTTGAGGTGGGGCAGCATAAGGTGCTCAAACAACTTCATGACCAATGAAGTCAGTGGGACAGGTAGTCATTGAGTCCTACATGTGCAATGTTTCTGAAGAATTATGCAAAAAAAAAGGAGTTGTGCTTGACAGGTTAAGAGTTAGGGTTAGGGTTAGGGGTCGCAGTGGAAAGATGCTACCCTTCAGCTGGCTCACTTTCGGAAATTCTTTCACAAGTTGTGTTAAATAAAAGATTACTACAATGGTTTTATTTTGAAAAGGAAGTTAAACTAGACTGAAATATTTGCTGGGAGATGCTCATGGTAAAAGTAGGTGAGACCTTGACTCTCTAGTGAAGCGTCGCTGCTCTTATCTGTTAACATGGGCAGCGAAATAAAAGTCAAGACGTTCCTCCAAATCTGATATTGTGACAACTCTAATTCTAAACCCAGTAACATATGGTACAGGGTATTGAGGTCACAAATGGGTTTACCTTCCATCACACACCCTCTAGGCTGGTAAACATACGCACAGTGTACAGTTTCCTGATGTCACGTTGTATGATTTTCTGATACTATGATTTACCGTTAACTGAGACTTGGGGATGCTTATTGAGAAATGCACAGTGCAGCTTTAAGACTGCAACTGCAGACAGCAATAAAACCATTTTCCCTCCCCTTCTGGTGTGCGTGCTGTTTGTTAATGTTATAGCTTGCAGACATCTCTGGACTCTAACAGTCCTTGGAGAGAGATCTGTACATGTGCAGGGAACATTTTTTGCATGTGGATATAGTGCAGGTGGCTTGACAGTGACTGAGTAACTGCATATGCTCTCCTCCCACCCACCATCAATTAGACCTTGTTTACTCTGCAGGGTTATCTATCCATGGTGGGGACCTGCATGTTTAGATAGTCTCTAATGGGGCTGTAGGCCGTCATATAAACTCACTAGTAAAAGGAAGGAACTCTATGTCTTTATGAGACAAACACAACCCAGGATTTTACAAGGAGTCTTTTTATAGGTTCGAACTGATGAACTTGAGGTGCTTGCAATAAATACGCATGCTGAAAGCCATGGCTCCACTCCCTCTCTCTTCCAGAGAGGTTTTAATTGAAAAACAAGTAAAAAGTAGTTCATTGTCATGTCAGACTGGTGTAACCATTTGTCACATGGCTGTAGTACACACAAAGAAAGGGTCATATCTTCAACAATAACATCCTGAATACAGTTTGTGTATATAATGTATGCTCACATTTGGTTTGTGTATCTACAAGAATGCAGGAATGTGTGTGAGCTTACGTGTAAATGAGACATGTCATTTGCAGAGCTCCAGCTGTTGCGTACAGAGCGCCAGAGAACACGAGGCATGGTTCCAGCCGGCTGAGCGCTGCACGCCCATCTCTGCAGCCAGTGAGCTCCAAGTAGGACAAATACAGCACCTACAGGACAGGAATGTGCAGCAAACACCTCATTACACTGTGTAGGGACAGCTTTTAATCTTATTCTGTGCTGGTGATGTGTAATTAGAAATGATACGGACGCGCCTTCCAGACTATGGGTGAGGACTGAAGGAGTGTTTTGCATGTTATAGTGGTATATAGTAGTCTATAGTAGTATAGTAGTTATAGTAGTCTAGCCAAATATGCATATGAAGCAAATGTCAGTCTCTGAAAATGCTGGACCAGCTGACAAGTCAGCACACATCTGGAGTATTCACAGAGGCAGTAGTCAAAAGAGAATTGTTGCCCCCCCCCCCTTCACACAGTTTTAGTTTGATTTACTTACTAAAATCTCTCTAAATAGTCTTAGCATCCAGCCACCAAGCTCCAGCTGAGAGAAACACTAAGCTGATGTTTTGATGCTTGCTCGTGGTGGTACTGTTGGGTCTCTGTAAATAATGTTATAAGGCAGTGGTCTCCAACCTTTTTAAG
>NW_023340257.1:3214510-3215109 GCF_004916995.1 Morone saxatilis | reverse complement strand
AATGCTTTGGTCCAACGTTCAAATCAATGCAACAAAGAAAACACTGTAACTAGTGTATCAAATTGGCCATAGCTGTACATCAACACATCAACTTCAATTCTTATTAAGTTATTCAATTTCATTTCAACACAAAAAGAAAAGGAATGTGGAATTTGTGGAATTTTCCACAGTATTTTGTTTATGGTAGACAAGCAGATCATAGTGTTATGCTTATCCACTGAAGCTTCATTCAAGTCACATTAATATCAGCATTTTAGAAAATAGAACTGTAATGCTAACAAAATTCTCAATGCAATTAGGCCAAGTACAGCTTTATGTCCAACACAAAAAATAAAGTTGTGGCCTATTTCCTTTTGTATGAGGTAATTATTGTGTTCATAGAAGGCGCACACACACACACACACACACACAACACACTAGCAGTCAGCAGATCACATGCAGTGTTATGCTTATCCATTCAAGCTTCATGCAAGTTACATAACATCGGCATTTTAGAAAATACATATAAATAAAATGTATTATTATTATTAAAATAGAACTGTAATTGTGTTTTAACAAAATTCTCAGTCAGTGTAAATAAGCTCAGTGCAGTTATGTAC
>NW_023340257.1:3209910-3214485 GCF_004916995.1 Morone saxatilis | reverse complement strand
GAGCTGTCAGATGTCGTGGTGCGGACTGCGTTTCTGGACTGGACGGCAAACTGAAGCACGTAACACGGCTCAGGGACGCAGACATGCACACATGATAAGCGCAGTGAATGGTTCAAGGCAGCTCGGTGTTTGGAACACCAGCTGAAAAACGAATTGTCTTGATACCTTTCCCCACGGAGAAATGTGGCAGCGGCTCGGTAACAAGGCGCTTTCACCTGAGCAGTTTACTTGTGTTTCCCTGGTCAGTGGCGCGAGTTCAGTCGCGTTTTGGTCAATTAGATCGTCATGAGGATGTTTTGCATTTCGTCTTAACCTTCCTGACATTTGGTGTGGAACAGGTGCAGCAATTCGGGCGGTTTTTGTCGCCGAATGGGTTGCAGGAGATGTTGATTTGCAATTGACTTTGAGCTGAATTAAGATGCCGGGACGTACTTGTTGGGACTTGTCGCAGGGGAGAGTTTCCCTTCCCCACCTCCTGTGTAGCGGAGGCTACTTTGGTCAGCTTACGCTGTGACAATGGTTTCAGATGAAATATTTAATCAAGTCAGGGAACATCTGACAAACACCTCACAGACTGTCTCAGACTAGCTGTCAGTAGCTATGAGCCAAACTACAAAGCACTCACAGACAGTATTCAGTCACAGCCATCTCACTAACCTGGGTGAGTAACAGGACAGTTTGGACATCTGATGGCAATGTGAAAAGTGATGATGCATAAGATGGTACATAACTGCACTGAGCTTATTTACACTGACTGAGAATTTTGTTAAAACACAATTACAGTTCTATTTTCTGAAATGCCGATGTTATGTAACTTGCATGAAGCTTGAGTGGATAAGCATAACACTGCATGTGATCTGCTCACTGCTAGTGTGCTTTTTGTGTGTGTGTGTGTCTGTGCCTTCTATGAACAAAATAATTACCTCATACAAAAGGAAATAGGCCACACCTTTATTTCTTGTGTTGGACATAAAGCATCCTACTTGCATTGACTGAGAATTTTGTTAGCATTATAGTTCTATTTTCTAAAATGCTGATATTAATGTGACTTGAATGAAGCTTCAGTGGATAAGCATAACACTTGATATGATCTGCTTGTCTACCATAAACAAAATACTGTCCTCATATAAGTGGAAAATTCCACATTCCTTTTCTTTTTGTGTTGAAATGAAATTGAATAACTTAAAATTGAAGTTGATGTGCTGTAGAATTCTCAAAGCAAGACAGCTATAGCAGGTTTGATATGCTAGTTACAGTGTTTTCTTGGTTGCATTAATTTGAACGTTGGACCAAAGCATTTCATGTAATTCAAATACAATTTGCCTGAATAGAAGGCGTCCAGTAGGTAGATCTTGCCTCTCACCAAGGTGGAGGTCAAGGATCTTGGGCTTAAAAAGGTTGGAGACCACTGCTCTAATGAAACTGTACCTATGAATATTATATTACATTTCTGCCAATAGATCCTCCTAAATGTTACACACTGGACCTTTGAATGGAAGTAGTAATACCACAGTGTAAAAATATTTAGTTACAAGTAAAATTCCTGTATTCAACATTTTAAGTAAAAGTATTACCATCAAAATATACTTACACTTACTTAACATACCAAAAGTAAAAGTTCATTTCACATTAATATATACTATATTACTGGATTATAATTATTGATGTATTCATGTGTTCTTCACTTAAAGGTGGGATTCTAATCAAATACACTTTTTGTCAAATTCGGAGAATATCTCCTCACGGTCCACTAGCGTTCCACTGTCAGGTTATGTTAAATGACTTTCTCATGAACATTCAGCTTTGTTTAATTTACTAAGTAGATATAGATAGATAGATATGCCGTATGTGATGTTAGCTATAGTAGCAGGAGTGTTGGGAGCATTGCTGTCTGGAGCTGTCTGGTTAAACATTTGTCCAACTTTTCTTCCTTCTTATAGAATCCAAATGTCTTCCAAACTTTAGAGTTTAGATTTGATGGGGCACATTAAATTGTGTCGTTATTCTCAGGCATTTTGTTTGTTATGTACTGACCTCGTTATGCAGCACTAACGTTTCTCTTGTCACTTGCATTGACTTTTTACCTTTAATGAGTTAAAGACGCTGTTAGCGCAACTTTAGAATCAGACCACGGCACAGATCAATGCAGGTGTCCGTCTACCGATGTAGTTGCATCAATAATGTAAAAAATGATTTTCGTATCGTATTACTGAAGTCTTATCTTAACCTAAATAATCATTTATGTGTTGGTTATATTTTGTGTTATGTAACTCAAGTTGTTCAATAAATGTAGCGCAAGTAAAAATAATTTAATAGCGGAAAATGGAAATACTCAACCAAAGTACAATACTTTCAAAACTGTACTCTTGAGTAAATTCGTAGTTTCTAATTTAGTTTTCCACCCACTCGATGCAGCCACACAACCCACCACCACACCAACACACACACACACACACATTTTTAGACCTTAAACTCAATCTTACAAAAACTAAATAACAGAGTTGACAGTATGTCTCGGTGTACTGTCCACTCTGATCTACCTTCATGATCTAAAGAGACATAAGTCCCTCTGTATCCTTTTCCTCTCACTTCCACCTCCTCTTTGCTCCCCACAAAGTAAAAAAAACGTAATGAGGACTAAATTGGGGTATTTCCAGCGCCTACATAGATTCAAGTTGCCATGGAGACTTTGCAAAATAAGGGCCGGGCTTAGTTAACTGCTCTCCTAATGTTTCAGCAATCATCTTGGCTGTAATGAAAAGCAGCACCCTAAAAAAACAGCCCTTTACAGTCCAGTCCTCTTGGTTTTATAGTTTTTATGCCTGCAACCAACAGCTTTACAAATGTATTTAGTCTCTTAAAATGTTGTGTATACCATAAAACATCTTTTTCTAAAATACACACCGTTCTTTGTGTAGCTGCTGCACAGATTGTGACAAAGTTGTATAATCAGAGATGCTACACTGAATCCCAGTCGGTTTGCAAAGGTCAAGTTGCTGAAAAAGTGAGAGCAGCACCTTTGGGATCCAGCCTGCCGTCCTGCTGAAGACACCAACAATGACTGATTCACTTGCCTCACAGAGACTTTGCACATTTTAAACGCTTGCCTGCTCTCTCACAACAAAAACGCCTTTTGTTATCTGAAGGAGATGGAACCAATGGTTGGCAGGAATCCGCTGAAGATGCCAATAGGCTTTGATCCCACAGAGTGGCCCCTGCCCTCCTTTGGCTGACAGCCATAGCATGTTCAAACTGTGAGCTAGACTTGGAGAGCAAGGAGGGAAAAGTAGGTTGGGAGGAAAATAGTAGAAATAGCAAAAGTTAGGGAGAGAAAAGGAAGGAAGAAGCAGAGCGAGATATTCCTCTGTTGTTATCCTGTTAAGTCGTGGAGTGAGACAGCATGGTTTTCATCACAACACGCTGTGTTTGCTTAACAAGTTTACACTAGAGTGGCTCGCCCCGGCCCGCGCTGATTAGCCTCTCTGAAAGGAGGGAACAGTTCAGAGTCTCACAGCTAGTCGGTCAGGCGAAAGAGAAGCAATCTGGAGACATCTCACACACACACACACACAAACACACACACGGAAAAACACTGACAGAAATAAAGTAATGAAATGTATTCTCTTCCCTCTCTGTTGAGCACACTTCAATAATGTCTAGCAGCTTAACTGACCATCCACTATGTCCTGAACAAAGTCCTACTTTTCTTTGCCATGTCTGGCAACATGTACAAAGTTTTCACTGATAATGGTGCCAGACATTCTTAATCGTAGACAAAGATAGACAAAAACAAACTTTTAATTTCTAGCCGGCAATTATTAATTTTGCTTAAATGACAATTGTCACTTCATCCACAGATGTATTAAAGGAGAACTGTGAACATTCTTATGAAAGCCGCTCAGTGGTGCATGAAGCCAAAATAGCCAATACTATGTATATGTATATTTGTATTTAGCCCTCCGTTAACTTGAATGTGGATAAAATGATTTATTCATGCGTCTCTTCTACATTCTAAATGTCGAATCGAATGGAACAAATTCTGATAGTGAAAGGAGTTGTGATGTTTAAAAAATGCGTTTTGGGCCAGTGTGCATCATGTGACCATGTCATTACACAGATTGGTCACTATGTCAATAGTGTTAGCTTCAAACCCCAGTGCACTTCCTGGGGGACTGATTTTATCAGCTATAGCTAGCAAGTTAATTATGCTAACTTTAGAGTTGAAAACACTGTGTCGTGCTATTTTTCCAGCTGGCTACATACACAATCTGATCGTTTTTACTTTGAACAACTTTTGACATTAAAGAGACGAGCACTAACTTATGTGTTTAGCAAACATAAGGCTATATAAGTTAACACTGGCTGGGGATGCTGGTGTATTTCCCCAATAGAGCTAATCAACATTAGCCTTAACTGTGGGGAAACAGTACTATATGCTAGTCCCGAATGGGGCTTTTTAATGTAGGTAACCTTTAACACCACAAACGAATGTAGTTAGTTAATGATGAGCACCTTAGCTTTGGAAGTATACGCTCCATTAGGATCTTACTAGATAGCTAATAGTTAGCCAGGCAT
>NW_023340257.1:3194382-3209885 GCF_004916995.1 Morone saxatilis | reverse complement strand
AGGCATGGCTTAATGGATTTGTTTAGGAAAAGCTAGAAAAACACTTAAATCGAAAGCATTGACAAACCTGGCGTTTTCCCAGTTATGGTTTGCTAAACCTATGCACTGGACGATTAGCCTATTTAAGGGAGGACTTGGGGTCAATTACCTGTGGCTGAGCCCTCTAACCAGGCCTGTTCCATCCCATCCGTCCTCTCCATCAGAATCACTCAACAGGGATGGTTCTCTTGTTGGGTTTTGACAAACCGGTTCTGAACATCTGGCTCATCTCCGTTCAAACAATCATTGTACAAGGATAAACCCCAGCCATGTGATTTAGACATTGTTTATGCTTAGGTAATCAATCACATTTATTGGTGGACTTCCTTTCTGCTGGCTTTGCCAATAGGCCACTTTTTGTATTGAACCACTGGTTGACTTCTCAGCCGATTGCACTTCCTTAACTAAATTCCACAGGGCTTTGGGGAGTTGTACTACATAATGCTTTCGGATTTTTTTCACCTGCAGGAAGCGTGCACATACCAGTACCATACAATAAAAACTGCAGTTTGTGTGTGCCTGCTGTGTGATCATAGCATTTTAACAACTACCGGTGGGAGTGAGGAAAACATGCCTGGTCAAGCCTGCATACGGCACAAGGCAGTAAAAGGCTGTTTTATGGACGGGGTTCTCATTGCCTATCCACAGTCTGTTTTCAATGCTGACAGCATTGAATCAAAGACAGGACCACCATACTAAAACATATGAAACACTAACTCTGATGCTGCCTGACATGGATCTTTTTTTGGTTTGACCAAGGTATCAGGTTGTCATGTTGGAAGGGGAGAGAGGGAGAAACAGAGAGTGATGCTAACCAAACAGGACTTTCACACAGAACATATAATCAACAGGGACGTCTCAAAGCTGTCTCATGCCACACAACTGCGACCGCTTAGTTCAACTAGGTCTGGGCAAACTGAGGCTTTGATCCAAAGTAAAACCATATTCAGTACTTTGTTCTTTCGCAGGGTTCAGCCATTTTTAGGGACCGAGCCAGGCGACGCTGGAGGTCCCTCCCCTTTCCCTATTGAAACTGCTATGTTCTTATTCTTCTTACTATCTATTTTAGCGCCTTTGGACTGGCCGTTTTTGACACCCGAACATATATGAATATCCAATTTCTATTTGGCAAAGTTGTAGGCCTAGGTTGAAAAATTTGATATTCTATTGTCCTTTCGGGTATAAAAATTAAGACTTCCTGGGTAGATTTTTCGTCAAAAAAGGAAGTGGGACCATTTCTTTCCACATTGGTATGTCAGATTGACACCAAGCCTTGGCGGTCCATACTTCCTTGTGTCTTCCTTAGGCATCGTGCACAATTTCAGCCATTGCCAAACAGGTTGGCGTTCTTTAAAATGAACAAGTTTATATCTCCGCATCGGCACGTGCTGGATGTAAACGAAACTTCCGGGGGTAGGATGATTTTATTTCTTTTTGATGCCCATGGCTTTCCCTGAGGCCTCACCTAAAAAGGGAGAAAAAATCCACGCCATTGGGTTTGAGCCCGCTCTGGCCCAGCATTTGCGTAAATCACTGTGCGGGAGACCGTAATAGTTTACGAGATATGGAATTGACAGGGCACGTGTAGAACTGGGTTGCCTGAAGGCCTCACATACCAAAAATCGTGTTTGTCGGGTTTGCTATCGCCCCCTACAGGATTTTTAAAAAGCAAGCCCCAGCCCGCCACGTTCACCGATTATGTACGAAACCTCGGGGTATGCATGTGTAAACATGCCGAGAACTACAAGGAAAGCCTCTTGGACCCATACCCCAAACCCCACAAGGAAGTCTGCCATCTGATTTTCATTTTCACTTTCGGCGAACCTTTTCGGCGTTGTATATTGAACGAACTCCTCATTAGGGAATTCATTGATCTGGTTTCAAAATTGCGTCAGTACAGGTCAAAAAATGGTGCTGATTAAAAGTTGTGGCTATTTGTGCATGCTACGTGCAAGGCGCGTGTCCGTTGGTGTGCCGGTCAAAGTTGCCCATTTTGAATTCCGCTGCTCATTTTCGCCTTCTATCCTTGAAACGGAAACTTCCTCCCTAGGAATTTTATCGGGGATCTGCTTCACAATTGGCATACAGGTCAAAAAATTTGGTGCTGAATTAAAAGTTGTTCTATTTGTGATGTAACGTAAAGCGGTTCTCTGGCATGTATCAAAGTCAGCCATTTGACTTTTGTCATTTTCTGTGATTTTTCGTGCTTTATTTGAACGAACTTCTCCTAGGAAATTTATCGGATCTGCTTCAAAATTGTCAGTAGAGATAGGAAATGTTGCTCATTAAAAGTTGTGTATTTGTGTACGTACGTTGAAGGCGTGTCCGTGGGCGGGTCAAAGTTGGCCAGGTTGAACGAATCTCAAAACTGTGAGCCATTTCCGGCATTTCATGGGCTTTTTTTAAGGAACCTCCTACAGATTTTATCAGATTGACTCAAATTCGACACTACAATCTAGACACATTGGTGATCAAAAGTTGTGCTGATTATGGCAAGCCACAAAGACCTAAAGACTAGTGCTCATTCGCTGTCTGCATACAGCAATGCTAAGCTCTGGGTCCTCAGTGCTACACTGCTATCTGCTTTCAGAAATGTAACACCTCCACCTCCCCAGCCTCCTCCTGTATAAGCATTTAGTTGAATGTGTTTTTGTGTGTGTCTCAGGTTCTGGCAGAGGGGTGTGTTAGCTCAGATGTGTTGCAGAGCATCCCATGAGCAGAGCTACACTGCCAAACTAAAATTAATTTTGCTGCAATAATTCAGTGAAATCTTTCCTTCCATTTAGTGCTAGGATGAAAAAAAAATAGCCTTTAATTGTTGCTGGGACCAATGCAAGACCAATTCACAACAAACTTTGTAAACTAGTGTGTCCCACCATGTTCCACTGTGTTTCTGCTAAAGTTAATAAAAGAAAAAAAGCTTCTTTACTTTGGATGATCTCAACACTGCAGCATTCTTTAGGACCTGCAGAGAAAATTCTTCTACAAGATATTTCACACTGGCTGGAGATGTAGACTGGGCTAAAGGATGAAGTCATGGCTATCAGCATGAAACTCTCCTCACTCCCTCCAGCCCTGCATACAAACCTCAGCATAATTTATCACAACGCAACTGTCTGTTCTCTGAACATTTGCTCTAATTGACAATGAAAGGAGGTCATGAGCCTCCAGCTTTTCACTTTTTTTTTCACTGCCGGGTTGTCCATAAGCCAGCTGTCCAATATTAATGTGCAACATCCCCACAGAGATCTGGTATGCAGAATTACCCAATCCTTGTGGTATTAAACATGGAGGTGGTCAGGGGTTTGGACCAAGAATGGTGCACGTGAATGCATGTCTGTCTTCATGTGTGAGCGGGAAATCTCAGGTTACCCCCTTATCATCCTACCAGATTCTGCAATACATCACTGTCACAGCAAATGTAGCCTTGTTCCAAATAGTTTAGTCTGACAGGACCCACTTAAACATGATAGCATGTTTTTGTGAGCAGTGCCTTATAGATATTCATGCTAAAAGCTGCATTGTTGAACTAAACAGATGACATGTTATCAGTTTGTAAGCTGAGGCTGGATATCATTATTTGGCTGAAAGACAGAAATCTTACACGTTTTAGATACTATTGCCCAATGAATCATATACATATAGATAACATAATCCATACAAACAGACATACACTAATATAGTGTGCGACTGTGGCCAAAAATGACTTATATGTGTTAGATGAGCAGCTGCTGTACATTGTCATAACTAAATCAAACTTATACTTTATACCATATACTTTAAACGTATATGGTATGTTCTAGATGAGGATTTTTCAGTTGGCTCAATATGTCATCACCTTCACAGTGAACTTGATTCTCTCCAGAGATCCAACTCAGGACCTATTGTGCCGACAATGAATCTTCAGATATTTTACTAACATCAGTCACTGTTGCAGTCTCTCTGGAGGCCTGGTCACTGTATTATGGGAGTCTCTCCTGTACAGTTATGAACCTAAGATTCAAGAGAGGTTATTTAGGATAAGAATTCACCCAAGTCTTAAATTCACACTACATCTGACAGCCAAAGTCCCTGATGTGTTATGGGAACATATTTCACCTTTGTAATGGTTGAGCAATCCAGAACATTATTCACTAATGAAGATGTAATTGAAGCCTGGCAGTGGTTTCATAGCTTCTAAAGGGGTTATGGGTGTCAGCAATCATCCTTGACCCTTTCGCTGCCCTTCACAATTTTCATTATTGGAAAAACAAAGGTTATGTTTTGGGTGCTCACAGCACTAGGTGAAGGTTGAGGAAAGATCATGGTCTGAAGAGTCTACAACCATGCTAGTGGCTCTGTGAGGCTATACCTGGACATGCTTTGAGCCAAATGCTTATTTAGTGCTAGTGTCCACATCTTGTTTTTTTCCGAGTGTCAGTGTCCTTTTTCAATTGTTGACAAGATGAGAGAGCATAAGCGGCAGTATACTAAATGGTATGTTTCTCTGCTTCATATCTCCTCTAACCTGCCTCTGACTGATTGAGTAAAATTCCACGTGGTATTTTATTTTGAAAATTGACCAGATTCTCTGTGCCGTTTCAGTGTTTGACTTCCTGCAAGTGCAGTCTGCTCTGTGCTGCTTGACGCAGACACCTATTCTATGCAGAGCAGAACAGTGAGACACTTCTGGGACGCGTCACGGCGCCTTTGGTGGAATTTTGAGCATTGTCTAGAGATTACTTGATCAGCTCTGGCAACCGCTTTGCCACGGTTGCCAGAGCATCAATTTCAACTTCAGCATCAACTTAAGTTTTACGGTCTTTCCCTCACCTTAACCAAAGTACTTTTATTCCCTAAACCTAAAGACACGTAGGGCTCAGGATAAAATATGTGGTCTACAGTGCCAATCGTCTGTGCTTTGCAATTCAATACAGAGGCAGAGGAGGCAAACAGATGAGAATTCTCCATGAGTGGCACAAATTTAGGCAAAGATGCGTCCAGCACGCACTTATAATTTCAACTTGAGGGAAAAATTAATGCTAATTATGAGGCTGTTTGACAGAGATTAGGAGAGGGGTCTGGAGTGAAATAACAGAAAGGACTGTTTCTGGTCCATTTCAAGGTCAGTCCAAGGCAGAGTTGTCACACACACAGGCACAACTAACATCTGTACAGTCGATCCATGTGGTACAAATCACTTCACATTCAATCTGAACACAAAAGGCTTGATAATAAATGTTAACATGTGGAAAGTTATTTCTTCTTTATGATGTTTGCCACACAGTCTAAATGAAGTATCATTAACTAATGAAGAAATTAAAGCTTGGCAGTGATTCCATAGCTCTGGTCAGATTGTTGAAGAGAACTGCAAACTGTGATACACACTACATTTTGGGAAAGGCCCTCTGGATTACCTTCTCTGAAGAAGTTAATGAGATACAGGTGATGTTTGGCTTTCAAATTCACATCCAACCTCCTGTCTTTTTTTGCCAAATATTTCCTGGAAACATGTCTGACTACATGTTATGTGTGGACATTAATGTGAAGATGTAACTTTTGAGGGATATTTTCCTGGAAGGAGAAGAAATGTGGCAATGCCAGATGAAACAATGAATATGGAAAGTAATTTTCTATGAAATACTGTTGTCAACTCGAGTTTAACTGATCTCATCTGTTTTTGAAAAGCAGCATTATTCCTGCAATCACAAACGTGAGTCGGTCAGCCAATCACCACTCAACACGCATGCACACACACACCCCTTGTAAAAGAAGTGAGCTCCACTGAAAGCCATGGTATAGGTGGCACACTGTACATAATGAAGTAGGGTTAAATCTTTTAAGCTTATGTGTAAAAATGGAAGCTTTATTTAATCAGAAAGCCTATTTGAGATCAAGAGAACAAAATACATACAAGTAGCACTTTAAGTCTCTCAGAAGGTGATTTTTTTGTTTTGCAGTTCATTCCAGTTGGGATGAATGGCACCAGAAACCAGTCCAGTGGCACTGACTTGGACCAATCTGAACAATTCTGCATTGATATTGTATATCAGAACAGCTGTGTATCACCTTTTTGGGTATGAATGTCAGGATAGCAAAAATTGTTATTATAATTTACACCCTCACCTCCACTCTCCTTTAATTCCTCAGTTCTGCTGTGTGTTGTTTCTTCTCTGTTATTACACACCACAGTTGGACTTGGTTTCTAACACTTTCCTCTTCTGCCTCTCAGTTATGAGAAGGTTAATGTCTCTGGAACAAACCATGAGAATCTAACTTCCTGTGGTCTTTCTGCAGAGAAGAGAGAGGACAGTGTCTGGAAACAGCATTCATCACCATATACAGTCAGTTCGGCTTCATCCATCATCGTCCACTGTTTGTCATTTTGACACAAGTGGAATTACCTGTTCCATAAATGTCAGTTTTATGAAATACAGCGCTGAAAACCATTATATAAATATGTTTGAAACGGTGCTCCTTTGCCAAAAAAAAAAAATTAATAAAAAATAGCATGAAGTGTTTCATAGGGCTCTCATCCAAAGTAACTCATAGATGGGTGAGTGCATTTCTCTTCAAAATGGGTGTTGCCTGGACAAATGAAACACCCTTCATTATGTGAAAATAGGTGATCTAGCCCTTCAACTATCTGAGTAGAAGAACTAGGAACAAGCATTTGGAGTTCTGTTACGCATTTATACCAGGTGAATGGTCGAGCCGACACAGGTTTGATGGCTGTGAAAAGATGGAGACATGATGAGGATTAAAATAAACCACCTTTCACCCACCCCCCCACCAAGGACAAAAGCCAGGCCTGACCCATTATTTGTTCTGTGTGAAGTAAAGCCACAGAAATGCCTGTGCAAATGCCATGCTAAACATCTGGCGCAGCCAACTTTTATGATATCATCCAACAGTCATCCATACAAGTGTAACTCAATAAAGAGAACATGCTCCATTAAGACATTGCAGGCAACCAAATGCAGCCTTTCTCTTCAGCAAAGGTATGAGTCCTTTGAATTATCATGGATATGGTTCTATATTCAGTGCGATGTTTTTTAGTGGATGTTTCTATAAATCCTCAACTTTCAATTGGTTTAAAGTAGGTGCTACTTCCCATAATGGATTCTGCTGGAAGAGGGCTGCAGCACTATGTGTTACTATATCTGTTCAGGAAGTTGAGAAGATTTAAATAACATTGATATTTCTTTGTAGATAATTTGACTGATAGATAAGTATGAAGCTCTAAGGCACCTATTTTCTTGTAAATGGAGTCTTGCACAAGTTAACTTCACAAATTAAGAATTGATAACACAGCATTGCTTATGGATATATTAGCTGTGTCCCGAATCCATGCTACTCACAGTTTTGAACACAAAAATGTGAGTAGCAAAATGACAAAAGTAAGTTAATTCTTTTATATGAAATTTTGACCTCAGTACCTGAAATGGGCCAGTACTCACCAGTACTGAGTACCTTCACTTCTGATTTTTGTCTACATGAGTACCCTTACTTCTTATTGAGTACCCCCACCCCTGGTGAGCATTGGCTGTACCCACCAAGTCCGGCCTCCAGGGGCATACAAAAAAAGCAGTGAAAAAAAGAAAACAGAAAAATTACTTGCCTTTGATACTTTGATGTCCCTCAAACCCCCTGAGCAAGTTCAGTTTTTGGACCTCAGTATTTCTAAAACCCTGCGTGCAATACTGGTGAAGTAGCATACTCCTAAATGCCTAAAAGAAAGCAGCAATGAAAATGCTTTTGTTAAAATGTATTAAAAACTAGTAGTAGTATTAGGGTTAGGGTTATGTTGTGTTTAGGGTTAGGGCTGAGCTGAATTAGGGTACTGACAACTTTTTCTGGTCCGTTCCTCCTTAGGGAGACATAAATGTCTGTACCAATTTTAATGGCAGTCCATTCAATAGTTAATAGTCAAAAGTAAAATTTTTTGTTATTATATTAGTGACATATCTCAACATATGTCACTAATATAATAACAAAAAAATTTACCTCATGATGGTAATGAGATCACCACAGGCATTAGGTTACAATACGATAATCTAAGAACAATATATTTCTGTACAAATTTTGCGCTAATCTATATGGCAGATATAGAGAGGTTTTACAGGTGAAGTAAAGTAGTTAAACATAAATGGATCACCAAAGTCGTTAGGATGTATCCTCTGGGCACCGTGGATATCTGTCACAAATTTAATGTCACCTAAATCCAAAAAATCAGCCTGCTGGTGGCACTTGAGATAGAGTTAGGGAATCACCAAAGTAATTTGTTAATTCTCAAGAGAACATGAACGTCTGTATGAGTTTCATGCCAATAACACGAATAAAAAGACAAGATGCAATCTAGATACAATTATATAGTATACGGCTGTCAATACAATGTACAAAGGAAATGAAGGCACCAATCGAAAAAACAAAAAAACAAAAATAAACTCACAAATTGTGGTGAGGAAGCTCCAGAAAGATCGTGGAAAACAAAAACCGTATCTTTAGAAAATACATTTTGCTAGTTTAATTTGCATTAGCATTCTAAAGTTGTATTTTGATGACATCTGACATTGCACAGACTGTACAGTGTTACTATACAATAAAGATGTAGATGTAGTAGTACATAGTACATATTCGTAGTCAATGTAGTCAATAGGTTCCTCCAAAGCATTGTGGTGAGCACCAATGTGATACACAATAACACTATCAATACAAGAACACACATACAACAAGACTAATGTCCATACATCTGTTGCCATAATACATGGTGGGAGGAATCTATACGTGCCTACACCTCAAAACTCTGCAGTACTGATTTGATCATATGGGGAAACGGTACATGACACATCTGTAAGCTGATCATGATAAGTTCCATTCTTCTGACTTATTTACCCAGATCAGGTGTGTTTTTTTCTCACAATCGATAGTGTAATGGCTAATCTCTAACTAGTTAGTGGCAATCCATTACAGTTAATAGATTAGGAGTCCCACTCAAGAAACACAACACAGACACACATCCCCAATGCATTATTGACTCTAGATCATTCCAGTGTTAAGATGGCCAATCCATTTGCATTTCCAGACAGCAATACACTTTAACAACACTAGTGGCCGAGTTGGACATTCATCAGACAGCCTTCATTGACAGCTTCCAGCCTCTAATCCATCAGCTTCATTGACTGTACTATGGAAATACCTCCACGAAGGCCACTTGGGGGTAGTTTATCAGACTCCTCTTGGCCTGTTGTGACATGAGCAATGATTCAAGTCCTGCTGGAGGAGGTCCTGGAAAAGCAACTTAAATACCCTTACAGTAAAGGCTGACTAAAAGCAGAATGTGGTTACATAAATGCTTTTAATCTAATTTAGAATGTGAAAGAGTTATTCTCGTTCTTTAATCAATGGCAAATGGAGTTTGAGTGGAGAAGTGATATTCGCTACTTCAGTCTGTCGCTACTTAAAGGTCCAGTGTATAGGATTTAGTGGAATTTAGCGGTGTAGTTGCAGATACAAACTCGTTTTACCTTCCCTTTCTGAGTGCAAGGGAGAAACTATGCTTGCCACAAAACCTGCGAAAAGTGCGAACGGCCCTATCTACAGCCAGTTTTTGGTTTGTTGTTTGTGGGTTACTGTAGAAACATGCGCACATCGGCCTCCACACTAGGTGACCCACGGCGTCTGTAGATAAAAACTTATCACATATTATATTATATATTATATATATTATATTCCATTTCTGCCAATATGTCCTCCTAAATGTTACACATTGGACCTTTAAATGAAAATTCAGGAATATTTTAACTTGGCATATTTCCCATAAGTGTGACTCTATTGTGCTAACTTTGGACTTGCTATTACCATATTAGAGAAATCGAAATGTCCACGGGTGAAAGTGAGCCAAGCTGTGTAACTAAATTACGACAACTGAATTTGCAGGTCTGATCAACATTGCTGTCCTGGAGACTTTGTTTCACCTCCCCAAAATCAACTGGCAAAGATTGAGGCTGCCTGGACCAAATGTTCAGCTCCCCATATGCTGAGAAAATACAATTACAAATATATATATATTTATTATGTGTTATATGTTTTCCTTCACCAACTATGATCCCACTTTATAATGGTAGCTGAGAGAAAAAGCCATCAAGTCGTTTTGAATGTATATGCCTCTACAGTTATAAAGGCTGTTCCAGGGTAAGTGTGACACATCGAGAAGACACTGAAGAATTTTCTCCCGTCGGTAAGAGTTTGACTACATTGTACGTTTGTTGATCTGATTGGTTGAAATTCAGCTGTGATAGACAGTGATACAGATAGTTAATCTAATTACCTGTCAATTATTTTTTGAAAATGTCTGCCCTTTTCCAGTTTCCAAAGGTAATTAGTTCCAGGGGGCTATATCCGTGTTTACTGAATTTACAGAATCAGAGACAAGCTTGATGAGTCTTATAAACATCATTAATTGGAAAGCCATAGAAGGCGCAGTTTGCCTCGATATACATTGTTTTGTCCTTGTTTCCCAAATATCTACATTGTAGGTGATGAGTTAGCATGACAGTGACATACAGTCAGAATAGACACATTTATGGGGAATATGCCAGGTTCCAAAATTTTCCTTTGGGGTTTTTGTGGAGAACAAACATGTCAGGAAAAGAGAACAGTCTCTCGGAACATCATCTGTGAGTAATGCATGCTCCTGCTGTCCTGCTGAAAGTTTTGGGTGGTACAACGGAGAAGTTTGGCCTTTGTCGATTTGTTGCCATGTACCTCCAAATATTGGCCAAACACAAAAGCCAAAGTTTATATAAGACAAAGAAAAAGCTAGTTTAATCTCCCTCTAACAGCTGCCCTCTTGTAACAGTTGAAAGATAGAAACCAGGGGTGCGAGGATGCTATGAAGAGCTGAGATTAAGAAGCGTGGGTGTGACAGGGGTGTTTGACTAGCTCACAGTTTCCAGCTCAATTTATCATTCTCAGATTCCATGTGTAGAATGTGTTAGCTGTGGGGAGGAGAGGAGAGGAGGCCCAGCCCGACAGCCTCTGATTGATCACCTGCATACTTCACAAGATTTCTAATTAAATCTACTCCAAAAGAAAAAGTACAGGTGCTTTGCTCTCTTACCTTTTGTTACCCTTACACAATGTAGACTGGATCAGTGACAGGTCTGGAAAACTTAAACATCTGGCAGCTGTTCTGACGACAACTTCAGTGTAGGATCGCAAGGCCAGATAGAGAAATATGCTTCTATTATGAAACTATCTTCTGGCAAACTTCAGCCTCTGGAAAAACTTGCAGTCCCTCTGCTATGAACACAATTACTTGAATTCACTGCATCATTTCACGCTGAAATAGCCTTGATTCACTTTAAGCTCCCTTTGGTCAGGATCAGTTTCTTCATAGCAGGTATTTTAGGGTGAATGTCGTTATTGCTGGAGCTATTCATTAATTTAAAAACCTGTATGAGGCAATTGTTTCCCCTTTTAGCCCCAAATGTCCTGTATTTTCTGTTGACCTTTGTTCAATTTAGCTGATACACTTACTGACTGATCCATGACTGTGTCTTGTGTTTTCAAACTGGCGTTGGAAACAATGAGCTCCACACAATAGCTTATTTTTCCTTGATCGTTTTTGGGATTTTTCTTGCTTTCTAGCACTGATTGTATCTGGAGCAGCTAGCAGGCATAGCAGTGACCTTTGTGTGCAGGAATGTTTGGCCATACTATATGTGTGCATGTGTAATCATGTAATCGTTTTAATCTTTCAAGCAGCAAATAAAGAAAGAGGAGCTTGAGTAAGTTTTAACAATGAGGGTTGATTGATTGGATGGGTAAAATGTTCACTTTGGAAAAAAGGTGTAGGCCATTATTTTTAACCAGGCTTATTGTGTCATATTCTCTGCTCTACAATTCGCCCTTTTCCTTTTCTGTTAAATCAAACCATACATTAGTGAAGAATTAGTTGTTCAGTCCTTTGATTGACATAATAAACCAATTCTGCTTGTATCTTTCAAGTCAAATCATTTGTAAACATAGAGTGCAAATGAACTGAATGTCCAAATCACTGACCATTATCCTAAAAGTTGTTTTAAATGCCCACACACTTAGGAGGAGTGGAAAGCCTGCCGTTATAGATAAGGGTGAGATGCAATGAATTTCTCTTCAAAAGCATTTGTAGTTTTGCACTCATTTGTACAAAAAAAAGTTGCTGAAGAATGAAAAAAAAGCTTGACATTGAAGTTCAAATCTTGCATATTTTTTCACTTTGGCCTACCTGGTGAATCCCTGCTAAAGTGGGCGTTCCTGTTAAATTATGAGTTTTGGTGAGTTACAAAAGTTGTTGTGGGTTTTAGACACTGTTCTGACTAGCACTTCATTTGAAGCATACTGACACCTATGGGAGTCAACTGGGCTCTGTCTCAACAACTTATTTCCTGTTGCAATGACTTCTGTTGCGTCTAAGGGTTAATCATGGGCCACATTAAAGCCCGCCTTCCTACCTTGATTGACCCCTTTCAGTTTTCACATTGATCAAACTGCTCTACAGAAGATGCCATATCGCTCACCAGAATGTGAACCAGAACCGTCATACTATCCAATACCACCTGCACAATATGAGCCAGAATACTGTTCAGCTCAACCTTCAATTACAATCATCCCACAGTGACTGATAGATAACATCTCCCTGCTCCACTACCCTCTGCAACTGGATTTTGGATGACCTGACCATTGCCCCCCACACATGAGCAGTTCCACCATAGGGTCAAAAATACCAAATTTCACAAAGAGTGCACATTGCTGATGATCACGCAGAGGATGCAGTTCCCTAGAAGCCTGAAGTGTTCAGTATACTTGAAAGGAACTAGGTTGCACAAATTGTCGGTGTAGAGAATTTGACAGGCACTTCATTTAAAGCATACTGAGGCCTTGAAGTGAGTGACCCTTTTGATCTTACCACCTTTTACCAGAGCACTTGTTGAGAGTGTTGTGACTAATTAAATTACTATCTGGTGTGGGAGCTTTAGTGAATCTGACCCCATAGTGAATAGACAGCTGAGACAATCACCAGGGTGTCTTACCCTTCAATCCAGACCATCTGGAGAGAGAGATGTATGAAAGACCTCTAGCATCATAAAGCGCTGGACACACTGTGTGCATCACCAAAAATCTTTTTATTTTGCCACCAATGCTAACAGGTTAGAGCAGTCACACTGCCTGTGTGAGATGGCTGCAGCGATGCTTCACTAGAGAGAGTAAAGGTCTTGCCTATTTTTTCAGCAAGCAGCACGCAGCCCCCAGCAAAAGTAGATCTGAATCTGTATTTCTATCAGATTAGAAGTTCTAGCATTTCTATGGACGTAAACCAATCATTTGTTAACAAGGCTTTTATTGTATTATATTCATCAAAGGCAAACTCAGTACAGCAGCAGAAACGGCAGTGTGTCCAGGCCTTAAAGGGCTCTTCCCATCTATCTTACAGTCTGTTGGACCCGCCTTCTGGCAAGAGAAACTACAGCATTAAGTCCAAAATCACCACGAGACTGTAAGACTGCTACACTGCACTCACACACACCTCCGTTAACACAAACACACACACACACACATACACACACACACACACTTACACTTATAAACCAAGTCACCCTACATATTTTTTTATTGCTACTTTAAACATATGTGTATACATATCTTTATGAATGCATATGTATTAATATATCTTATTATATGTTTTTACCCAGCTATATGCACTTTATTTAAACATACTCAGATATTTTATTACACTCATATGCAAAAGCTTTATGTTTTATATTTTTGTCTTGATTGTTTTATGTTTAGTCTGACATTTTGTCAGTTTTATACTTTGGCTGGAGGGAAAGTTATTACATCTTAACTGTAATTTTTACAGTTGACAATTATGCTTTAGTATAGTAGCTAGTCTGTTAGGCTGACAGTCCCTCATCAGCTCCAGATAATATACTGGAAACGTCTATCAATCAGATATTGTATAAAAGCTCATAAACTTCTCAAAAATATGTCTGTTGTTCTAAAACCTACATTTAGGTTAGGTTAAGTTATTTTCCCCTATAGAATCAGTACAGAAGAACTTTGACCTACTGTCCAACCACGCTGGTAGAAAAATCACTAAACATTCAACCTCATTCTTGTTATCCTTTTAATGAGTAATCCCATCCAGCAACAGCTCTACATCTTTGTGTCAAATCTTGAACGTCTCAGTGAAGAACTTTGACAAACATACCAGTGAAGTGCTGTTTAACATGACTTTTAATAAGGCAGTCACCAGCAGCAGAGCTTCTTTTCTCTGTAATAATGACCCAAAGGTGTTATTACTGATGATAGGATCTCTGAGTCACAATCATTAAATCACATGTGGCAAAGGAAACACACCTGTATGTTTCAAACATCACTACAATCCTCTGGTATGTGTGTTGTGTTGATACCGTGCGTAACTATGGTATCAACACACCCATTTATTTACTGGGCCGATCATGATAATAGTTAAAAACTGGCTTGGATGTTTGTCTCCACCTCTGATATTCTAGATATGACTGTACTGTAAGTCACATTCATGGTGAGCAATGTGGAAAACAACAAAACAAAGAGAGAAGATGATAAATTGGAAAGGTTGCCACTATAAAACATCCATGCTGTAAATGTCACACTTAAGTCAAATGAAACAAGACAAGAACTTCCATTTAAAAACACTCAAATGTAACCATTGTTGCTAGCTAACTCTATAGTCATACCAAATGTGTTAGTCCATAGCTGAAAATAGTCCCCAACAAATGATTTACTATTTACTCCTGTTTGAGTAACATTTAATTAAAACTACAGTGCCCTGCTGATTAAGGAAACTATTTAGCTTATTTCCAAAACAATTTAACTACATATGAAACCATATATTTTTGCTTTGACAAAAAACATTTTTTTTTTATCTCAAGGTCCACTTCCTAGCTTTTAAAAGGTTATTTATAGGAAATATAAAGCACCAGAATCTCAGAACAAAACAATGGGCAATATGGCCAACCAGACTCCATTGACAAAACCAGTAATTTTACCTAGCAGATAATCGTAAAACACTGGACAAAAATAAAACACACCAAAACTGTCTTTGTTAGTCCTTCGAACATCACCAATGCTGGTTCAATCAAAATAAACCCTTAATTCACAGCGTTAGAGCTGAAAATATGTGTGAAACAGGCTGCAATGGCTACCATGTAAAGTTACAACTTGGGGACAAATGTGCCCGTCAAAGTATTTCCAATAAAACCTCTTGTTTTTGCCACTGAAAGGCTCAGATTGTGATTTTAAGTGTATGACAACATTGTGGATAGACCTTTTGTTTAACTATAAACAGCATTAAGTCAGAAAGTCTCAAGAGACAGATGAACACATTTTTCATGGGTTTTGAGAAAAAATATAGATGTAATATACAGTGCCGTGCAAAAGTATTCACCCCCCTTGGCATT
>NW_023340257.1:3175401-3194282 GCF_004916995.1 Morone saxatilis | reverse complement strand
GGCTGTAATGTAACAAAACAGGTAAAAAGCCAAGGGGGGTGAATACTTTTGCAAGGCACTGTAGATATCAATGGGTTTTTTTTTGTGGATAATCTAAGAATGCTTTAATTTTCTTTTCTGTTATACAGTGTAGTGAGCCTGTATAATGGGAAAACAAGTATGTAGTCTGTCTGTCTGGCTGATCCATGTGCTCCTTACCTGTTCCTGGAAAAACTGGAAAAGAGCTTATACTGAAGCATATGTTGTTATGGCTCTTTCTCTTATCTTAGTTTATTGCTATATCATCATCTACCTCTAGGTCTGTTCCTCTTTACCCCACCCCATTCTTTCTCTTTCTCTGTCCACACTACTATCTCATCATCCCTCTCCTCCCTTAACCTCAGTTTCTCTCTGTTATATCCTGGTTTATAGTGGTTGAGTCACCCCGTAAGACATGAGGCAATTTAGCTGTGAGGAGATCAGAGCCCAGCTGGTGCTAGTCTTGTGGTTGTCAGGAACACAATAACAAGACTTATTGTTGCAAATCAAACAATGACATTAAATTCATCACTAAAAAGGTTTCCCAAAAATGTTCCTTTTACCAACTTTTGGGTGTCCACCCAATTCTTTATTCTTGCCTTTAATTACAGTTATTTCCCAGATTTGACTCTCTGACCGTACTCACACACACTTTGGTCTTAACTTGTGCTTTAGTAACTACTCAAAAATATGTAAACTGTATTGTTAAGTGCTTTTTAGGAATAGATTTTTGTCATTTTGTGTCTACAATCTGTGACAAACTGTAAACTTTCTCTGTGGATCCTAAACAAATCGAACAGGTTGTTCTTTCTTCTTGCCTGGACAAAAAAAACACCATACAACAACTGAAAAATACCTGATATATCCATACACCAGAATGGAAACTAATCATTCATACACACTCATACACCGATGGACAGCATCGGGAGCAATTTGGGTTTCAGTGTCTTGCTCAAGGACACTTCAACATGTGAGAGGAGGCAGGGATCAAACCCCCAACCTTCTGTTTAGTGGACAACCCGCTCTACCTCTGAGTCACAGCCGCCATCAAGGTTGGGACATCCAGGTTGCTGAGGTCTGCAGGTTTCGGTGATAGGTATACATGTGTATTGTCTGCATATGGTAGAGGGTGATATGTCCATAGCAGGGTGACCAGATAAGGATGGGTGAAATTAGGGACATCTGGTCAATCTGCTTGGGACAAAATTGACCACAAAATTTCCAGACGATAGTCCCATTGGTAGCATATACAGAGTGAGTGAAGATAGGCCCACAAAATGGTCCTTGTGGTATACCATATTGTATTGCCTCAGTGTGGGAGGTACACAAAAAACAGCCCAGAGCAGTTCCAGTAATACCAATCCATCATCTTAGTCTGTTATAAAGGATGGTATATGGTTAATAATTTTAAATGCTGCCCTGTCAAGCAACATTAATACAGAATATTCACCTGAGTCAATTTGTAACTTCAAGACAAACTGATTCTTTGCTATGTAACTTATGAAACACAGAATGAAAGTTAATTTCTTTTATAAATACTTTTATTAAGTGCCTCTAGAAGTTGATCTATCAGTACCTTCTCTAGTAGATTATAGCTTTTACTATAGTCTAAATCTATCAGAGCCATAAAAAGGCTTTGTGCTGTGTAATGCATATAATGTGAATCGTTCTTTTTAGAGGTCTTTTTTTGTCCTGGAGAAATAACGGTACCATACCTGTGTGATCTGTGCAGACCTGCTTTAACTAGACTCTGCCTCCTGGGACAGAGTTGCCACCTGATCCACCTGGAGCAGCATTTTACAGAGTGAGTGAGAAATGACCATTCACACTGTGTTAAATTAAGTCAATCAATTATATTGCTCCTTGTAAATCTCTAACAATTAGTGTCTGAGTGTAACTTTCTTGAAACGGAGCCCAGACTAGAACAAGCTCTTTGTGCCTGGACTCTATCCAAGCAGGCCCAGTGTGTGTATGTGTATGTGTATGAGTGTGTGTGGAATGCCTCAACATACTACGTTCATGTTGTCCATGGTAGTTCTATGCAATCACATGTTGGGATGAATGACAGCACCTGGTTGAGATTACCTATTGCAGAGCCATGCACTGATGTACAATCAGCGCATGGCTCGCGCCTGGCCTTGCCTGCTGGGCTAGTAAACAGCAGGGGGGAGCTTAGCGGTTGGATTTTACAACTAACACCTGCCTCTTATGGGCAGAGGTAGACTGCTCTACATCCACACCATTAACCTGAAGAATGAGAGCTCACTTTTGGCGCTGCAATGACTGAGTCCTGCATTCTTTATACATCTCGTCAGAGATCTCGGGAGATGATGTAGTATACAAGTCAGTCATTGTATGTGCTTTTATGTGCTAAGGTAAAGTGTGTTAAATTGGATCATACATTTAGCATTCATTTGGGGTCATGAGTTAAGTCTATTTGTTTTTGGGTTTTACCTCTGTGGTGTTATATTTGTGCCTAATTCCCGAGCACAGTTTCTTTTAAATAATATAGGTAAATCATATTGTATACTTAAATTATTATCATGCAAAGGAAAAAAATAACAGAAGTGTTTGCAGTTGTCCACAAAAGTGCACAATGATAACCTCTTTAGTTAGTTTTACTCATTTTCCATCCTTCTATGTCCCTGCTGTGTGCTCGCAAACCACTCCCTCAATGCTCCTTTTGCTCTTTCATCATCTCAGGTTTGCCTCAACTTAACAGTGTTACAGTGAGCCACAATTCCAGCCAATCTGACAACTGTAGTAGTTAATTTCTCATTTTCTAATCTGAATGCCAGTAGGATTATCAGTGAGCAGTCAGGAAGCTCTGGGAGAATGGTAAACAGGCACACCACAACCACACATAAGTAATTCCAATTTGTGGTTGCATAACTAGTTTTATGTATTCCTGTCTGTACTGTTTAAGATTGAAACACAGCTATCTGGTTAGATAAACAATAGTTAACCAAACTAGATTCCATGACTGTGTAGCTGACAAACATCAAGGTAGCCAACTAGCTTACTTATCTACTTCATACTGTAAAGTTACAGGCTAAGAAAGTACAGCCCAACTTACAAACAGAATTTCGTGAAGGTTCATAAAAACTAGGTAGCCAATCAGAAATGACCTACTCACATTTTCTGCGTGAGCGTGCAGGCAAACTTGAAAGCGCAGTGCAGAGATGTTGAGAGAGTAGGTAAAACACGTAAATAAGTATGCTGAGCAACAAGTAGATTTTTGTTTGCTCAAATTTAATTATTCTTTCTGGGATAATAATTTCACTACAGAACATTATTGCACATGTAACTATGGAGAAGTCACACATAAAATAATTGCTAAGAAACTATTTACAAGGGGCATCCTGATGGCTTACTTGGTTGAGCTGGTATCCCACGTGCTGGGGTGGAGTTCTTGCTGCCACAGTCATGGATTTGACTCCAACTTGTGGCTCTTTGCCTTGTGTCATCATCTTTTTCTCTTTCTCCCCTTTTCCTGTACATCTTGAGCTGTCCTGTCCAATATAGGCAAAAAAAATAAATATATATATACATATATATAAACTATTAAGAAACCTCAAGCCCTATCTGAGAAATTGAATAAAATAAACAATAAAAAGTACTTTGAACAAATCGGCCACTGAATACTGAAACATTTACAACAATTGGAACAACAATAATGGGACATTTTGGGAGTAATTTAAGAAGCCAGTGTGAATAAAGGTTCTTTGTGTTTCTAAATAAATGCTACAGTAGCTCCACTGTCCTTAGTGGGTGGGAAGAGAGCAGTGAAAGAAGCATAGCTTAAGGCAAAGAAATAATTAAACTCCACAGAACTGACAATTAAACGGGGGGGGGTGAGTTGATCCCACTGACAGGCCTAAACATTAGTCTTTTAGTCAACCGCCAGGACTTCATCTCACTGAGCCAAGGGACAACATAGCTTTGAGAAGAAGCCAAAATACTGTAAGGCTTCGGTTTCTAGCTGCCCATCAAAGGTAAGACAGCTGTGAACTGATTGGCCGACCACTCATAATGGTTGCAAACAAGTAAAAGCCATGTCTAAAGCCACTCAGACAGGTAGAGGCCCCGTATGTCAGTGAAGCTTCACAACACAAGCGTTTTGTGTTACACTTCTGTCTGTGAAAAACCTGAATCTTAAAAAAAAACACACACTTTCAGAGAATGTGGCCATTATTATGTGGGTGGGTATAGCTTAAAACGTGCAATTGTTCTCTGTGAGAAGCAGTCAAAGGTTGAAATGAACAAATGCTGATTTGTTCAAAGTAGATTGTGTTTAATTCCCATCATTATTTACAAATGTGCCCATTATTTCTGCACACAGTCTGTAGTGCTGCCAAATGCATTAAAATGACTTGTTTGCCTTTGTTGCTGCATCAATCTTTAGATTTATGGGTCAACAATAGGTCAAAAGTGTATGAATGTGAAAATGTGAGGGGTCGCTCATAATAACTAACCACAGAGAATTGTCTGCAGCTCCCCTCAGCTCTACTGAGCTTTTTAGTGTCTTTCAACTAAACTTTTAGGGTCTAGGACTTTACTGCTTTGGTTAAGTCTCACCGCTCTCATCAACCTTGTTTTCAACCACAGAGGGAGGCTCTGATAAACTCACTGTATGCCCAGCACCAAACAGCAGACAAAGTTAGCAACTATCTTGATGGGATAGAACAAGATAGATTGAACAAGAAGATAGAAAGACATTTGAAGCACCTTGTTTCTACTCACCAGTGCAGCCACACGTGTTAAGCAAAAAGTGGTTGAGGGAGGAATCATGGGTTGGTCCCAGACAGACCTGCTGACAGGGAGGAGAACAATAGCATGGGTCAGCGGGGTTATTATGCCCTTCTGTGAGGCACAGTGATCACCGCTACCCTCTGGACAGCTTGGTCAGGCTATACAATACTGTGCCCTGCATCCAGGAGAGAGGCAGCTTGTGAAATAGATCACCATTCCACTACACCAGAAAAAATACTGTGTCTGCTACAGCTGGTTCTTCTGCAATGACCTTTTCCTCAAAAAAGTAGAATTTTCACATTCAAATCCTTAAAAAGGCATCTACTCCATCTACTTAATTATAAATTCCTTCATTAAAAGGTTTTCCTGCTGGACACAAGATGTCTCTGTTTTTTCTACCACAGTTAATATAGTTTTGTATTTGTTATTATTGTTATATTGTTATTATGTTTTTTTTGTGTTTGATTTTTGTTTTCAATTAATATTAGTTTCAATTCAATTGCTTGTTTCAATTAAGGTTTTATTGTTTACATAAAAACATTTCCTGAATATAAGATTTTCTGTCTTAAGTACACAATATCATTTCAGTTTTGTTCCAAATTAACTCAAATGATTTTTCATACCTAGTAGGTAAGAGTTTAGTTTTAGTGAACTACAATAACCTTGGTTTTTACATCACACTGTACAAGTTACATACTGGACCAGGACTGAATTCCTGACTATTTGTGATGTCACAAATCATGCATGTAGGCCCCGCCCCCTAAAATCAGATGTTCAATGAGCACAAAGAAACTTTCACTTTCAGCAGACTGATAAAACACATCCTTCTAGTGTTAAACTCTGCACATACAGCATTCAAACAGCTCACTGTAGGAATGAGAAGAAAACATATTTATGAGTGGAGATGGGTATATGATGTGAAACCAACAATAAAATATCACTAGATGGTGGTAGTATTTAGCTTTGCACATTTGAGCATGGAGCGATTGTTGTTATGATTTCGAATAACTCTGGCATTGTTTTCCCGTATAAAGAACAGAATAAGGGTAACATAGGCGAAGATAAAAGGAACCAGGTATGAAAGTGTGAAAACTGCAGAGACATATATATCTGTTTATATCATCCCTATAAAGTTACATTACAAAAATGCAATTCCAAACCTCAAGTGAGAAGGGGAGTAATAACAGTCAGTTACGCACACATAGAGAATACACAGTATTCTTTGTCAAAGAGGACAAGATAAATTGGAGGTATTTGGCAGCAACAAACGCCTCATATGTGAGGGCTTTGGCAAAAGCAAGTCTATTTGTTACCTGAGTAGGAGGGTACCGTCAAAACCACAGCACAATACCTTACTTTGTCACTTTGAAAACCTGTAACTATCCTCTCCCTAAATGATAGGTGAGGGTGAGGAATGATGTCCTGGAGGGACATGCGGGAGATGCACTGTGGGTAAGGCAGGTATACTCTTTCTGCACCTTCCACTATTACGTATTCTGTGGTGGTGAAATTGCGGTGAGGTCAGTGTACTGAAGAGCAAAAAACTGTGGAAAACACTGACGTCAGTTCAGCGCGTTGACACCATCCTCAGAGCCAAGAGATGAGCTGGTCACCACGAATCTTCACCGTCTTGGATCTGAAAAAATCATTTAGCAAATTCCAAGTGACGTCTCATTGCCCTTTCCCCTCGAGTGTCGCAAAAATGCTCTGAGCTTCTATCAAGATGTCTTCATCAGCACTGGAATGCTGTGGAGCTGTGCTACCGACTGCACTAACAACTGTGTGTGTGTGTGTGTGTGTGTGTGTGTGTGTGGGACTGCCATTGTGTTACCACGCCTGTAAAGATTCTCATGTGGTGAGCAGACTTTGTTTATTTGGAGTTCACACAGCGTGCATGATGCCCATGTGCACATCTATTCTTTTATTTTTCCTGTCCACTCTTCAAGCAAGACACATGTCCAAGCCAAACAATGTGCAAGAGAAATGATAAAGTAATAAAAATTACATGTGCCTCAATCGGCCTAAATCCACTGGACTTTAATCTAAACATATGATTGAACGTACATGAATGGACATCACATCCTGTACTGTACACAATGTTCAGAGCACTATTGCCTTCTATATACAGCTGCTTTTCTGAGTTTTGTATCATTTGGAATTAATTATGTCAGTGTAGTAAATTGGTTGTAGTTATTGTCATATGGAAGATATTATGGAGTTAAGATCCTACTCTCATATTTTCACAAGTCATGACAATTAAGTTCCAATTTGTGGTGCCATTGCAGAAATGCAGATATTTAGTGCTTACAAATTTCACCCTCTTACCATTTCATGTTCTTGCAGGAATTTTGTTTATTTTTTTCATAGCTTACATGCTGTAAAAATGTCTGTTGCAGTTACTGTGACACACTGCAGAGAATAGATCTACTTAACTTGGGCAAAAAAAATAATTGCACCAAAGTCGCTCAGTGGCTTAATGACAGGGTTGGAGTTCCAGTCCTCATCTCCTGTCCATGTATCTCAATGAGTCAGATTCTAAACCACAATGTGTGCACCTGTGTGTGTGTGTGGGGGGGGGGGGGGGGGGTTCTGAAACCAGCCACCTGTGTGGCACGCACCGGTCATTCAAAGCAGCCATGCCCTTAATTATGCATGACTTCAAGTCTTAATATAATTTAAATGCTTGAGTCATATAAAAACTCACCCCAAGACAGTTGTCATGAACAGGGAAATTAGCTGAACCGTTTTTGTACAAGGCTGTAAATATGTTTATTTCTGCTGTAAAGTTGGACATTTTAATATGGGGCCTTATGGAGAGTGACTCACTTCTGGAGCCAGCCTCAAGTGGCTGTTTTAAGCACTGCAGTTTTGCACTTCCACACTTAATTTTTTAGGCCAGGAGGTTGCCACTTGGATAGTAACCAATGACCATGATGAAAGATGAATGATGATAAAAATGAGGGAAGTCAAGGAAAGTACATTGCTTTTCCAATTCTTATGAAGTGTCAAGAATGTAATCTCAAATTATGGAAATGTTCCATGTCACAGGCTACATTGACGAATGTAAGCTATGCCATAGTTTTGAGAAGACAAAAACCTGGAACCTGAAAATTGATTGAGCTTCTACTGTGCACTAGAACAGTTTCAGAAGCAATGTCTTCACATTTAATTGACAGGGGCTGTTTTGTTTACTTTCTCCTTTTCTTACTGGATGTCTTTTTGGCCAACAGATTTTTATTTTGAAATGAGACAATCAAAATCGGGTAACAAGCTATTTCCTGACTAAATAAAACGGGTCGTTTATTTAATTTTCTGCTCTTTATTTTAAAAAGTAAAATGGTTGTTTTTCGTTTTCTTTTTTGTATTTTTAAAACAAAGAGAAAACGGGTACTTTTTGTTTTTTATTTTCAAAACAAACAAAAAAACTTTTGGTTTTCTCATTTCAAAATGAAAATATATTGGCTGCAAAGTACACTGACCACTTTCTCTCTATTTTCTTTGCCTGCCTGAGTTTCATTTCAAATACATACCATGTAGTCCTGCCCAACTAAAGAACATGTGGGAGACTTGTGGGCTGGGAGCTGTGGATTTGCTGATTCTATATAGCTGGGATTATTTTCCACAAACCACACCGGACAGCCAGGCCAATTCTGCTGTTATGTCCCGTCAAATACAATGACATCAGTGTTTTGTCAGTTTTTTTATGTGTGTGTGTGTAGCTGAGAACTGGCTCCATGGTGCTGTGTGGAGCGTGGTCAGCTGTTGGCCTGCAAGGACTCCATGACTGATGGGTAGCAGAGCCACTGGCACAGACTTCCACAGCTGCACTAGATGATGCCATAGTTCTGCCAAGCCAGGCACTCAACATTCCTCCATATGAAGTAGAAATGAGGTGTATGGACATGCAACACTTTACTGTTTAGTACATGTACATCCATATATTTCATATTTTCATATTTCATCAACAAATTCACAAATGTAAACATTAAAAATCCAAACCCCCTATACATAACTACACATATACTTCTACAATGTAGCTACAGGTTTATATGTGATATCAGATTATTGGAAATAACACATCTGTTGCTAATTTAGATAGATTTGGCAACTGATCAGTTCAGGTTTATGGGTGTATCCAAAAGGATCAATTTGAGCATGTAACAACCCATAAACATATATTACAGAGTAAATATATGCCTTACAGTAAACTGGGGTATTTACTCACCTATTCAATGAGCTAGTGGGATGATTTCCATTCCAAAAAGTCCCTAATATAATATCCTGCCAGCACAATGAGTCAGTGGAACAGCTATTGCATAACTGCGGCTTTGAAAGTTGACCACATACTGTATGATGTGGCATGTGTAACTGCGATTACGATCTCCACCACGTAGAAGTGTTTTTTTTTTCTGGTTTAATGTGGCACGTGGTCCAAAGTTGGAGGCGTTATTGACACACTGAATGACTCGTGACTAGATGTCAGAGGAAATTTGTTTCTGTTAATTAAAATCATGCATCTGTGATGTTTTTTTTTTTTCTGCTCATCTGTAACTGATACTATAAATCTGGCTTCTCTCTTATTATATTTAAACATGTCAAATTTAGTTACCATATCAGGCCACAATTACTCAGATAGAGATCCATGATCAGTCAAGTCCAAGAACATGCTCCTTTTGGTAAAGGCTATGTATTGTGCGCTTCTGAACCAGCACACATACAGACCGAACTGCCCAGTTAAATCAGATACGCGATGAATACATGAGACACCGGTACTAGGCCATATTTCAAAGAACGCAGTTGAAGCCCAGTATTTTTACAGACTGCTGAGCCATTCCTTATTTGGAAACTTTGTTTCAGAAGGTTTTCCTTTGTCTTTTTTTTATCTAACATTGTTTATCTGCCTCAGCCTATTTTAGATAAAGTGTATCTTCGGTCTACAGCAGCTACAGCCAAAACATCAATATAGCCACAAGCAGTGATTGTGATTTGCATGAACAGTTTTCATTGGAATGAATGGGCCGCCATCTTGGAACTGCATCAGAATCTCTTGATAACTACTAGAATCAAGGCAACCAGCACACAATGCTATTACATCTCGTAATAATAACTCGCCTTTGCCTTCTCTTAACATTGGCCAGAGGAACACCGCTCAGAGTTCTCCCCAAGCTGAACTTGACAGTTCAAACGGTCATAAATGAAAACAGGCACAACGATCACACTTCATACAACTTTACAGCATTTCCACTATAAAGAAATGGATCATGGGGAATTATGAGAAGCTCTCTTTTGTTTCATCCACTACTAACCATTAGATTGTCTGGCAAATGCAACACAGTACTCTCTCTATTGCATGTCTTACTTGTAGAAGATGACAGACGATTGGACACACCCAGGTGAAGGGCACAGTGAAGACTATCCAAATTACTTTGGTGTAGAACAACATTGACGTAGATCTGAGGCAACAAAGACAGAACAAAGACTACTGCAGCTAATGGCTAGCAGAATGTGTGTGCTCTAAATCCCACTGGTTGTAGTCCGCTTTGGAAAAGAAATACAAAAACATTTGTTGTGATGGACTGAGGTTTCTTTAGGAGGGTCTCTTGCTGACTTGGAAGCAGCTAGATGTCAGTGATTGTAATTAAAAAGAAAAGGAAGGACAATGGGGTGAAAAGGGCAGAACATGGGGTTGCTGGGTTTTGATGATAGTTTTTGATAATTTTTGATAGTGCTTTTAGAAAATACCACAAGTGATAAGGAAGCAGTTAATGGATGTGCTTCATCATCCGTCATGCAGCCCATTCCTGCAGCCAAGTGTTCATTGTGTGCATTAACGTAACAGGTTACGGCACACTTGTTTTTCTATATTAGTGTGCATAGGAACACAGTGTTCGAGCTGCTGGAGTTAGTGAACTTCAAAGGAGGAAAACTGCTGACAATCATAGTTGTTGAGTGATATTTTTTTTTTTTGCATCGTGTTCTGTTTTTCTCTGATTTACTACATTCTCACGGCTGATAATAATTGACACCAAAGAGAAATGAATGTGGCTGGAGACCGGTGGCTGCTGCAGTGTGATGTGATATATCCATTCTTTTCTGCCAGGTTAGAGCTGCAGCTGTTCTACACGTCAGTGTGCTGAAACCTCAGGAAATGTCAGCTTCTTCTCACCACACAGCTCCATTTCAGCTGTTTACAGCACTACAAGTAGTGTATAAAGACTTGTTGACGTGTTGCAACTTAAGTGGACAAATACAAAGGAAATGAAGTGTCTGTGTGTGTGTATGTGAGAGAGAGAGCCTGAGGATGTGTCCAGGCATGCATGTGTGTGTTTGTGTGTGTTTAACTCAGCACAGATAAAGCAGAACTGTTGCCTTTGTAAGTGTATTCTACTTATGCCAAAATAAAAGCCTTGAACTAATTTACTTCATGGTCCAGACCTTTTTTGGCACCCAGGCCTAATACATCAAGAACAAAGCGATGTCTTTGCATTGAAGAATTAACAGTCAGAACCATATCTAACCATGCCCCAGGACAGACAGTAATTAATGATTGATATTTTGTTTTGGCACAAGGGCATGCTCTTTGAGTCGTGTGCCTTTTTTCTTTCTCAATAAGATTCCTGAGGTATGCAACGCAGCAAACAGAAGAACATTTTTTGAAGATGACACATTTTAGGGCTGTGTTTTAGTTCAGCAAGAGAGTCAACCACCCTGTCTGCAGCCTGGATTGTGTTTTTAGTAACATAGGGAAACCTTTTTAATGACAGTATCTGAATTATAGTATCTGCAAAACATTTACTGTCATCCTCTCCTGGCAAGTAGTTTTAAGGTTTAGGCACTTGGTTAAAGCCCCAACAAGGACAACAATTTTGTGTTTATTCTGGCAGCCCCTGTGGACAAAAGTGTGAGTGTCTCTACTGCCTTGTTTCATTCATTTCAAAGGGAATCCGACCCTGTGGCAGGCATTATGAATACTTACATAGAAAGTGACATATTTTAATCATATATACTTAATAGGCTTCTTTTTTTTTATCTGTGTTTTATGACGCTTAGTCATTGTTCTGTTAGCTCTTTGGTTGTTTTAACTGCATACTTTTCAGCATAAGGCTGTTTATCGAAGAGGCTCTTAAATAATACAAAAGATAAGAATTTAATTTAGTTTTCTTTGCAGAAGTGAACTAAATGATGAAATAAGTTAACATTTTCCTACATAATTTAAAATCAAGAAGGCCTTGCGACCCACCAAGAGGCTTAGGCGACCTCTTGTGGGGGTCCCGAGCCAACGTGGGAAACCACCTATGGGTCATGGTCATGTGGGTTTCATAACCAATTAAAAACCCTTTGTAGCACGTTAAGGGTAGGGAAAGATCCTCGTCTTACACATACAGCATGAAATTTCTGCCGCAATTGGGTCCCTCCCAGTAAAACAATGTCAAAAGACAAAGTATGTCATACAACCCCCACTGCTGATTAAAATCTATCTGACGTGACTCAGACAGAAATTGTTCACGGACGACATAGTATAGTCAAATTTGTCCCGCTTCTTCCTCACACTGTGTGTACCCATAAGTTATACAGGCAAGCAAGAAAATGCACCACAACCGAAATGATGTTATTTGGTCCAATATAGGTGTCTTGAACAGGGAATTTAGCTATAGACTTGTACCAGACTGTGAACATGTTTATTGCTGCTGTAATGTTGGGTATTTTAATATGGAGCCTTATGGAGATATGATTATGATTCACTACTGTAGCAAGCCTCAAGCAGTTTTTGGCTTAATTTCTCAGCCATGGAGGTTGCCGCTTGGTTCAGTCAGACCTCTCTCCAGCATTGGCACGGCTCTAAGTTTAGAGATAGGTCTAGCTATGCAAGACTAATCCTATAACCACACATGAGACACAAGACAGGACACAATCCCAATCTCTGGTGTCAAGCCCTGCACTTTGTACACCCTCCAACCACTTGGTACGCTATCAATGTGATCCATCAACAGAGCCTTTTGTAGACTGGAAAAAAATGTTGCGGGTGATCATAATCCACACAAAAATTACATTTCATCCAGAACGTAGTAGGAAAAACCATTTACAACAATCTATAGGTAATGTCCAGGACTGGCAGCAAACATCCAGACTTTTAATTAATGTTGATGTGACAGCCTGCACCAACACTGAAAACCTGTGTAAATACAGCAGCAAAGTGAAAGTCAAGATGCCGTCTGTAGCCATCTGTAACTGTCACCTGTATCATTTAGTGCAATCAGGACCGCAAAAGTTTTATGACATCAGTCCGAAAATACCTCCAAAGCTGTTTTAATATAGCTTTCATTGTGCCATAATATCATATTGTGAAAGCATTGTGCTCATTTGGATTTCTGCTAAAATTGGTCTCTTCCTGCACTTTGTCAAATGATTACCTAAAACCCATAAAGTGCCACACAGGAAAATGCATGTGCAAATATTTCAGAACTACCTAACCAACTACTACCTTAAATCAAAGGTGAACTTTGGGAAAAGAATACCTGCACTCTACATATATCCCCTGGTGCAACATTTCACCCCCTGTACGTTTACGTAATGGTAGTAAAATTGTAAAAGGGGTTTTGTTTGACAAAGAACTACCCTGGGTTGAAACTTAAACCAAATAAAGCTTAGTGAGAGCAAGATGTGATGTTTAGTTTTTATTTTTCTTCTCTTCTGTATTGACTTTGTTAATTCCTTGTGCCTGAGATGAAGTTTTGTGTGGAATGTGCAAACAGTAGACGGCACAGATTCTGTAGGGACAACAACACTGTTTCTCTCCAGTGTATCTCATTACCATGGTAACCCACCATGGGGTAGATGACTGCAGCCCTGGCAGAGAACAGGGCTCTGTCCGCTGACAGATACTGTCTAGCTGAGGAGATGGGGGGGGGGATTGGGGGGCTGCAGGGAATTCAATATGTGCAGGACATCAACCGCTCACACGTATGCATGCGCTCACCTGCCCACTTACTCACAGCTTCCAAGGGAAAACAATCCTGTGCCTGGCGATGTCATACCGAAGAAAAATATTTTGATGTAGTTTTAAGGTTTTTGCACGTCTCCTCTCATTGCCCACTAAGAGCCACCAGACTGTGAAATAGGTAATTTCATGTCACATTATCTCCCAGAGCTCACAGAATCAGACGCAGTTGTAAAAACGTGAAAACATCTCTCCGTTCAAATTCACTGGCTGAATGAATCTGCAGTGTCTTCTTTAACACTACCCTCTGTGAAAGCTTTCAAGGTCTGTCACATTCCCTTCCCACCACAGAGGGAAAAGACAACATGATGCTTGATGAAGTTTCCTCAGCTGACCTCGTCATCCACTGTAGTGATCCTATTCGAAGGGAAGAAAAGGTGAGATGCCATCCAATCTTGCCCTTCTGTAACAGGCCTTGGCTCACACCTGAACATCTCAGCATGGGTGGATTATGAGACATTGGACCCCTGAGCACAGACAAGCCACCCACACTTCTTTTTGGTTCTCTTCTCAGTAACATTTTGTAGGTGAACCAGAACTCTCAAGACTTTAAGAGACACAAAAACAATTCAGAGATGTCCTTTGTAGTCTAGTGATAGTTGTTTTCCTGGTTGTTTTATGTGTGTTTGTAGTGGTTTTGGTCTCTTTGTGGTTGTTCTGCATATCTTTTTGGTTGTTTTATGTCTCTTTCAGTAACATTCAAGAGATGAACCAGAACTCAGAGTCTAGAGACAAAAGAAACTATAGGATATGATGTGAAATATATGAAGTCATTACAAATTGCAAACAGATATCACAAAATACTTTTTTGTTTTTAAAGTGCAATTTTGAGGCCGACTACCTTTGAACACTTCAACACAACCAAGGGAACTTACTACTGTTATAACAATGTTATGTGTGGATTATTAAGTGTCTCTTCCACTATATAAAGTTTATATACAACCATCATTAACATGTAAGCTCAACAGTGCATATAATTAATTTCACACATTTTTTGTTAGTCAAGTTGCGTTCATGATACAGAGTCGTCATAGTATGCACAGTCATGCTTATGTCAGTGGTTGAATCAGTACAGGGCTACCTGAGTGTACATGAGGCAAACTGAATGTATTGAAATGCTACAAGAACACACAGCTGGGCCCACTATACTTTGCCTACAGGGTGAACACTGATCAGGCAACATGGGCCTCAACATGTTTAGTCTGCAGCCTGGTCTGCACTGAGCGGTCCTGTTAGGTTTCATCCTGCACGTACTGTGACATTCCTGTGTTGTATAACTGTCATGTAATGTGTCAGGGCCAGTTAACCAGTTCGTTAACTCACTAACTGATTGACCCATATATATCTGAAAAAACTATACTGATTCACATACTCACATTAATGTATTTCTTATTGATAGAAATCATAGAAATCAGCAAGACGAGTCTACATGCTACAAAAATGTGTTTGGGAGGGACGTTCACCAAACATGCAAAGTTTTTCAGGCAAAGTGTGCAAAGCACACTGAACTGAAAGACATAATATATTAATATATATATATATTTATTTATTAATTAAGTACAAGTTTCTGTGTCACCATGAACTCATCATAAGACTTCAAGAAGAAAAGCAACAATAAAAACCATCTTTCAACAGCCAGAATAACAACAACAACAAACAGAATATATCACTGCAGCATTATGATCTTCCAATAATATGTGACCACAAAATAAACTTTTAATGTCTTGTATTATAAACCTCAAACTGATAATGAATTATGAATTTATACTCCAATCATTGATTACCCATTTTTGTGTAGCTACTGCAATCCACACTCTCATAGTACAGCAGCAGTATAGGATCTGGTAGACTAGAATACAGAGTGGTGCTCCTGACAGTTTTTTGCACAGTAGGTTAATGTGATATTGTGTATTGTGAAGGAAAAGTAAATATTGTCAACATCAGAATTTGATCCATTCAGTCTGATAAGATTTTGAAAGTCTAGAAGTTCCACATGATTAACTAATTTATTCCCAATTTGATGAAGGGCTAAACCAGAAGTTAGTCTCTGGCTTTCAGAGGAATGAACAGAGTGCTACCTCCAACGCTGTATCCAGTTCTCTTTATACATCCATAGGTGAAACCAAAGACTAATTTCCACACTGTGAACAATACAGCTTTTGTATTTGTATTTTTTCATACTACATGTAGCAAAGTCAATTTAACTAAGTACATTGAGCTAATATAGCCTTCTAGCTAGTCACACCCACTTTGCAACTTAGTAAAACTACAAAAAGACATTATTCAATATCAATCACAAGAGGAAATGAAATATTTAAAAACCTAAAAGAAACACAAAATATGTTTCTTTGTTTGTTTGTTATTCTCTGCCTATTTTACTGTATTAATGGCCCTTTCAAAATAAGAGCTTTACAACATGATTAAAGGGACAACACAACCTAAGAAAACACGTATGAAATTATTAAACATGAAACACAACAAATTGTTGATACTGTAAATGTCATTTAAATGTTGCAACAGATTACTGTTTATACAGTAGCTAATTGTGATTTGGCTAAATATTTCTTTGTCCTTTTATAACTCCTCCTTGCTGTGTGCACGTGGAATTGCCTGAAAATGTAATTTAGCAGGTGAGGGTCACACTGGATATCTGGAGTCACTCATTTTTATTTTTAGAATAGATAAAAAGATGATGTGCAGCACATTAATTTTTATTCTGGGGTTAATTGGGTTTTTTGGATGCAGTTTTAACATCTGTCATGAATCAAGCACAGAACTGATTCTATTTTTGACTCTTCCAGCGTCACACTGAGGCGTTACAGAGGTGACAAAATGGAAGAACAGAATTTGGCTGCACACTCACCGTGCCCTCAGATAGTCTGTTTATATTTGTAATAGACCTAATGATGAAAATATATTACCGCATGTGGACGGCTAAGACGAAATGAGCTCATGTTCTCTCTTTGAAATGTGAAAAACAAAGGACCACCAGCCCTTTTTTCTCTCAAGGTGACTTCACCCATCTGGTATGTTGTTGTTTTTAATAAGGTGCACAACTTTGGAGCCCACCTTGACTCAACATATGACTGAAATCCCCTCGTCACCTGATACCCTATGAAACATTGTGTAAATGTTTTTCAAAGATGTTAACTGGAGGGCTAACATGTCCCTGGAGGAGACGATATAACGCTAATATTGTTATGTCATCGGGGACGCATTAGCTCTATATATTAGATTGACAGAAAGGACAAGAAGAACACAATGTGCTTTACATTCTGCGTGTGTGTAATGTTATACTGGCTATTACTCATCCAAACAGCAGGTCATCAGAATTTAATGTCACTCAAAATCCCTGTGTGTAAAACATCTACTTATTATTATTATTATAGTTACATCCAGTTTCATCATTACGGTTATCTGCTCTCGACAACAGTGCCACATAAGAAAACAAACATTTCTCAGCGTCTCTGTAACTGGGAAAAAAAATGTCACTGACACAAGAGGTAAAAGGAACTGCACCTCAACACCTTGTTCAGCTCTGGACACATAATAACTGTCTGAAATGTTTCTTTAGGTGCGCCATTATATTGCTTTTAGAGCACAAATCCATATTTAACCAGAGTTGTAACACATTAGCCTCTCTTACAATTAACCATTGTGAAAGACATTTTGGCCCACATTTTCTCTACTTTCTGTTTTTTATTTTATTTAAAGGAATACAGGTATGAGACAAATGAAAGGAACAAGAGTCTACAGCCATGCTAGCGGCTCTGTGAGGTTGTATGTATGCACAGATGTACTTTGAGCTAACATCAACATGCTGATGCTATGTAGGCATGATGTTTACCATCTTAGTTTAGCATGCTAGCGTTTGCTAATTAGCACTATATAGACCACCTGGAATTTGATTGAAATCACCAAAAATCCTACAAATAATAATACTATTAAAAATATATATATATATTTTAGCTCCATACTCACATCGCCAAATTTGATGTAAAACAAGAACAGAAATTCGACTTGATTTGAACTAATCATAATGTTGTGGTGAGAGGAAAACTGTTGTAAACTGCTGTCAGTTCGCCAGAGAGCGCAGCGGAAAAGTCAGCTGTGGTGAGAACAGCCAAGTGTGCCATAAAAGTGAGCTTACGCAGAGTGTCCCACATTGAGAGCCCTCACTGTATCACTGTAAAATCCCCATACTTTCTGTAGGTGTTCGGTTGGGTTGAGTTCAGTGAGCCCTTGTGTCCTCACTTATCTGCCCTCGTCACATACAACATTTTGTACAGACAATCAGGTTCCCCAGATGATGGAGCCTACTGACTTTGGTGATCCCCTAACTTTTCATGTAGCGCCATCATTGGGTCAAAATTTAAATTTTACTGACTTAGAGGCTGTAATGCTCACTGTGTAGAAAACCACAGCACGGCTGCAGACTGTCTGTCTGTACTGCCATGACTCCTATCAATTGCCACCTGCCATTACGTCGGGATCCAAAATTAGTAAAAATGTCAACAGTTATATGTTTGTAAGTCATCAACAGTAAAATAATCCATCAAGTCTGCAGCTGTAAATGTTAACTTTAAATGTTAAGTTTATCAATAAATGAATTTGGGTCTAAATGCTGTGCAGCTCTGTTCCAGTCAGTAAGTTGTCAAACTGATGAATTAAACAGCCACTTGGGTATTTTTTAACCTGGACCTTTTTTTCTTTTTTTTCTGTGTCAAAGTGACTAATGTGGGACAACAAGCTTTGCATTTAGTCCTTGCAGGCAATTGCGCACAGACAAAATACTAAAAGTTCTTGTTTTTGCCACTGATCAGCTCAAATTGTGCTTTTTTTTTGACATCATTATGCAAAGGATCCTAAATTAAAGCTGCAATAGGTTATTTTAATAAAAATATTTTTTGTCATATTTGCTGAAACTTTACAATATAACAGCATCATATTCTGACAGTGGTAGAGGAGACAGATAATCTGGCTCTTTCTAGAACTCTTAATGGCATTTGTAAGAAAAGACCAGGCCTGAACTACTAGGCTGCTTAAAGAAGTTGTACCCTTAATTGGCACTTCTTTACTGGATATGATTAATCTTTCTTTATTAACAGGATAT
>NW_023340257.1:3154727-3175376 GCF_004916995.1 Morone saxatilis | reverse complement strand
GATAATATCAGTTGATTAGCAATGGCTCAGGTCTGAGCTAGCGACCATGGCAGGAGGCTCCACCAGGATCCATCGAGAACCTGCAGGACGGATAAAGCACAAGAGACTCTGGGGAAGAAGTGAAGTTAGTCAACATGCATTCAATGGGACATGAATGAGTGGCGAAAGAGAGGAGGAGAGGAAGAGAGGAGCTCAGTGCACCATGGGAAACTCCCCCGATAGTCTGAGGCGTATAGCAGCATAACTAAGAGATGGTTCAGGACTCACCTGATCCAGCCTTAACTATAAGCCTTTATCAAAGAGAAATGTCTTAAGCCTACTCTTAAATGTGGAGAGGGTGGGTCTGCCTCCCGAACCACGACTGGAAGCTAGTTCCACAGGGAGGAGCTTGGTAACTGAAGGCTCTGGCTCCTGTTCTACTTTTAGAGACTATAGGAACCACAACGTAGCCCAGCTTCAGAGAACGTACGTGTTCTATAGGGGTAATATCGGTACTATGAGCCTCTTCAAGATGATGAAGGGGCCTGACCATGCCGAGCTTTTATGGTAGGGAGGAGGAGGATTTAATTCTATTCTAAATTTAACAGGGAGCCCAATGCAGAGAAGCTAGAACAGGAGAGATATGATGCCCTTTTCCTAGTTCCTGTCAGTACTTGTTTGCTGCAGCGTTTTGAATTAATTGGAGCGTTTTTAATGGACTTATTAGGGCAACCTGATAGCAAAGAGTTGCAGTAATCCAGCCTTGAAGTAACAAATGCATGGATTAGTTTTCTGCATCTGTCTGTGATAAGATGTGTCGACCATTTTAGTAATATTACGTAAATGAAAGAAGGCAGTCCTAGACGATCTGCTTTATATCGGGAGTTAAATGACAAGTCCTGATCAAAGATAACTCCAAGGACTCCTGACAAGTGGGCACTAGAGGCCAAGGTAATGCCATCTAGAGTAGCTATATCTTTAGAAAGTGAGTCTCTGAGGTTTTTGGGGCCAAGTATAAGAATTTCATTTTTTTCTGAGTTTAACATCAGAAAATTGCAGTCCAAGGATTTTATGTCCTTAAGACATGTTTGTAATTTAGATAATTGATTAATTTCATCAGGCTTGATTGATAGATATAAACTGCGATATCAATCTGCATAGCAATGGAAGTTAATGGAGTGATTCCTAATAATGTGTCCTAAAGGGAGCATATATCAAGTAAATAGCATTGGTCCAAGTAACAGAACTTGTGGAACTCCATGATTAACTGTAGTATTTTATTGAAGATTCATCGTTAACATGAACAAAGTGTGAACGATCTGATAAATAGGACCTAAACCAGCTTAGTGCGGTTCCTTTAATGCCAATTTGTTGCTCAAGTCTCTGTAAAAGAATATTGTGGTCAATGGTGTCAAATGCAGCACTAAGATCTAATAATACAAGTACAGAGGACAAGCCATTGTCAGAGGCAATCAAAAGGTCATTACTAACTTTAACCAGAGCTGTCTTCTGTGCTGGTGATGAACTCAAATCCTGACTGAACATCCTCCAATAAATTATTGCTATGTAAAAAGTCACACAACTGTTTGGCGACTATTTTTTCTAGAATCTTAGAGAGGAAGAGGGGGAGGTTTGAAATCGGTCTTATTAGTTGGCTAAACCCTGGGTCGAGAGTGGGCTTTTTTAAGAAGGGGTTTATTACAGCTACTTTAAAGGACTGTGCGTTCCCAGGGCATCAAATACAGCAGCTTTAAACGTTTTCAGTACCTTTGCTTGAGCCGCTCTGTGAAATCTCCTCTGTGGGTGACCTCTGCCTGTCACCCCTCTCTCCTTCTCTGCTCTTCATGTTGTAGTCTTACGGCCTTTACAAAGTAGGGACAAGACAAAAAATCCCAATAAAATGTAAAATACTGTGCACATTAAATAATTATCCACTTACTGTAGCCCAAGCAGGAAAGGCACTGGTGGAAACACAGCAGAAAGTTGCAAAATTACCAGGGGTCTCAAAGGCTCACAATGCAGATATAGAAGCTGCATTCAATGGGGTTCATCTCAGCTGCCTGTCCCAAGGCTCCAATCTGGTCCAGTCCATTAAGATGTATTAAATGTTAACACAAGTCACACAAATAAACTAATGAAGGCAGTGGTAGACGAATAACTCCTGTGTTCTGCAGGGTAAAATGACGTTTTTGTGGACTTTGAAGAGAGCATAGATGGATATAACATTGGTTAATCGCACATTGCAGTGCAGAGGGAGCAGTCGCTATCCCAACTCACTTTTGTGACATTGTGACATTTTTTGTTATGTAATACAGGATGATGAGAAACATAAAAAGTAAACAGGTGTGCCATGAGTTGTGACCTGCACAATGTGTTTTTGGTTGATGCCTTCATTTGCGATACAAAAGCTCAGAAACATTGACCTCAATCTGGAAAAAAACCTGTCCCTTTTTCACTGCATAATATTTACATTCTATGTGAAAGACTTCATGACAAAGACAACAGTCATAAACTAAATCTTCAGCCACTGAAAATCTTGACACTAAGCTAGTCTTTCTATACTCTAACAAACTCTTCCTGGTAACACTTTCTAAGGTATACTTTATTAGAGGTTTATAAGGTTTTCATTTATTTAGTGTGAAAGGAGCAGGTTCTTGTCAGTGTTTGCGGTGGCTGAACCATTAAAACTAAATATGTAGTCATTATAATGGTGATGGAGCTGACAGGTCAAAGGTTAACGGCACTTATTATCTGGCAGAACTCTGTAGCAAATATGAGTTCAGCTGAGAAGAACATGCACGTCAATGTGCAGAGAGAGAGAGAGAGAGAGAGAGAGAAAGAGAGAGAGAGAGGTGTCTAAATTAAGTCAGCTGTCTAAATACAAGTTAATGGCGTGGTCCATATCTCATCCACATTGTGATAATAAGAAACATGAACCTTTTACACCACCCTCCATTAAAAACACATCATGAATCAGACACTTGCATACAATAGCACACACAGTTTTCACAGCTTTCACTGTGTGTGTTTCTTCAAAAGTCCTATGCACAAAAGGACACATAATTAACTAAATATTCATTCTGGGAATGAGCCATAGTGTGAAGTATTTACATTACAATCAACTCTGCTAAATTCCATTCACACACCCTAATCAAATAAACAACCAATATTTCATTGCCAATCACTGGAGAGAGAACACTGTTTGGATTTATTGAAGCTTTGTCCCAGGACGCATCGTGTAGCGGAAAGCTTCACCATTGAACTAGTAGCCACAATAACCCCAGACTCCCTTGAAAAATTGCACAATTTTGAGAGTTGTTGAATAAGGAGAAATTTGATCAACTTTGTGAAACACTGTCTATGACAAATTCTTAATCATTTGGACCTTCTTGTTAATTCGGCAAACATTATACATCACTTTGTATCAATGTAGTCCTCAAAACTATTCTAAATGGGAGAAATTTCTGAAATATCATAGATTTGTGGGAAATGCAATTTTAAAAAGAAATTCTGTTGGAGGGCTCTCATTTGGATGCTCACAATGTCTATACCCTGGTTATGCCCTCGATACCAGGTCTAAACAGGCCAATGTTTGAGATTTTGGAGTGTTCAAACAAAACAAAAAAATACAAAAAAGTAGCAGGTCAGTCAATATAGTCCACCTTCAACATGACAGATGTGATGCAGCTGGATAGATTACATATTTACCTGCAAAAAACACGTTTTGGCCATAAGATGGTTTGTCAGGAGGATATCTAAAAAACATAAATCATATTTTTGAATGTATTCTTTGGTGAGGAGGTGTACATACTCACATTTTAGGCATGCTTGTCAAACCCTAACATGAAACAGAGTCTGGATTGTTTGTGGGAATGCACTGTGGCTCACAGTACAGTCACAGTTGCTTCCCTTCACTCCAGCTCTTGTGAGAATTTATTTTCATGTGTCTCCAGGGACCATGGGACTAGAGCAGGTTGTTACTGGACACTGTCATTGCCTCTCTCCCCGTACAGCTGTGAAAACCTGCAGCAGCCTCACATCTGGCAGCATCAGCCAGCCAGCCGCCGCTGCAACGTCACCCAGTCTGAGGTCAGCGCTGCTGTCACTGAGAGTCACCCACCACCCAGCTGTCAGTCACAGTCCAGGTGCAGAGGGGAAGAAAACTGTGGGTGAAACTGTGTGTGTGTGCTTGGTGGGTGGATATGGGTGGATGCAGTGCTGTGGTGGTACTCTAAATAAGACATTTCTTAAATTATGAACTCCAGCTGACAGTCATCAAAAAGCAAATCATCACCAGCATTAAGAGAAATTAATCATAGTTTGATGTTTATTTTAACCTGATTACGACTGAATCAAGTGACTCTGTAGTCTGTGTTAAAAGGTTCCCTTGTAATGTCACCTCTGCAGCTATATGGAGCTTTTTAGCCTCTTTAATTACATTGTGTTGGTTTTGGAACAATTAGGTTGTTACACTAATTACTACACTAGTCTCTGGTTAATATACTTGTATCTCTAACCATTTGATATTGGTTTATCTTGAACCACCTCCATACCTCCAACCGGTGGTGGAAAGGTGCACTTTTGGTGAAACAGCTTAGTCAGGGTTAGGATTAGCATCCTAGAGGGCACTTTACCACGTTGTGTCCACTGGAAGGTGACCCTAAATAGGAAACTTTATCGAGTTTTGTTCAGTAGAATGTTCCCCTGGACGGCACCAGTGTTTCCAACAAGTATTCATCCTGCTCCTCACATTGCACCTCACTCCACCAGGATTGCGCTAGTTGGTCACACCTGGGCTGTGTGTGTCCTGATACAAAGTCTCAGGGTGACTCAGAACTGTTTCATTTACATGGTTTAGCTTTTGATTACACATGTGAAATAGAAAAGGAAACATTTAGCATATAAATAGAAAATTAAATTTACCATTGAACAATTGACTCATGGTAGCCATTTTGCAACAGCTGGGCCCAGTGACTGCTCACAACACCTAATGACGTCTACACAGAAACATTTCATTCGCGTTGCTCAGTAACCGTCTCACACGCATCTGACAGAACAGATACACTTATCCTTTAGCTGTCTACATGGGCCATGTAACAGCTCACATTTCACTTACATTGCATACGTTTGAACGTGTCCTCTATAGATGGAATAGAATGACGTTAATAAAGGTTCAGTTTGTAGGATTTAGTGGCATCTAGCTGGAAGGCGACCAACGTCGTCTGTAGATAAAAACAGTTCATTCTGAGGAAACAAAAACATAATGATTTCTATATTCAGGTGATTATACACTAATGAAACATAGTTATGCATATTATATTCCATTTCTTCCGATAGATCCTCCTAAAAGTCAAACACTGGACCTTTAAGTGTTTGGTTATTATGTGTCCATAGGCAGCTATTTGCTAACACGTTCACCATATCAGCTTCATAAGGTGATAGATATTGCTGCCCAACCCAGTCTCATATAAAAACGATAACCACTGGCTATGTTGGTACCAAGGCTGCAAAAACGTAGGAGGGGGTTACAAATAATGGGCCCTAAAATTTAGTTGACTGTTAATTCTTTTTCTGGGCTATTCTTTTCATATTGTTTTGCAATCCAAAGTCACATGGATTCAATGATGCGCGACGCGGTCGCGGTAGAGAGAGCAAAACAACGCAGATGGTGGGGCGATGTGTGCTGTACTTAATTTTTTAGTGGGAAAGAAAAATCGAATATGTTGGAAGGTTGTTTCTGTGCCATGAAAATGCCGTGTTGAATACATTTCTAGCTAGGGGGATCTCACCAGTAATAATGTTGTAACTGAAACAGTCTTGGATTTGCTTAATGGCGACGCTGCTATCGACTAGCAAAAACTTTGGGCCCCTCTGGGCGGGCTGATTGTGGCCACAGCAGTGCAGGCGATAGTGGAAAATTAAATATTCTTGTCTTTAAAAGAAATTTGTGTTATATATAAGCAGCAATACAGTAGAATTGATCATCAAAAATGTCGCTTATTAATAATACACGCCTTTCAGTTATGAAGTTATCTTCTGATAAGGGACGTAGTTAGCAACGCGTTGGCCGGTTGATCCTATGGAAGATGAGAGACCGGTCCAGACGTCGCGAGCAGAGCAGTTGGCCAGCTGGTCTTCCTGTTAAAATATCTCCAAAACAAACATTGTGCTCTTTTCTTAGCATAGAATCATATAACATAGCAGCTATACATTATTATATAGACAGAGTGTGCCTATTAGATATATTAGGCTAGATTATATTTTTCAGAACCATAAAACGGCACAGAAACTACAACTGGGGATAGCTGATGTCAACACCAAGTACTGAAAGGAGGGGTTAGGGAGTTGTAAGAGGGGTTTTTAAAAGAAAATCCATTGAGGTTTTCCATAAAATTGGTATAAATGGGTGGTCGATCCCAGAGGTCTTTGACGGGGATGCTACAAACACTTTTTTGGCCATCAGAGACTGTTAAACTATGCCCTGTTCAATGGGGGGGATTTTTATTATATAAATCTACTGTAGTGCTGCACGTTAGTATAAAACAAATATCTTTAGAGACAAAGAAGATATTTAAATTTTTCCACTATGTTGGATCTGGAGCAACATCATCACATGCTAGGCCGATAGGCAGTCGTCCCATAGCAACCAAAACGTTTCAAGTTATCACAATTAATCAGATCACAAGAATCTGAAAAATCTTTGCAACAACAGGCAAGCGATGGTGTCATTATGATACAGTTACACTGAGTGATACCCACTCCATCTATGAAAATATACAACAACATATATAATTTCTTGCATAGCAAAATGTAAATCAAATGCATTTTATGCAGAAACATAACTCAAAATATAGCATTTTTCTCACTAAAAATTAGAGAAAATGCTCCACCATGTTTTTTATTCTCACGGCCAGAATCTTTGAAAGTCATGTGACTTGGATGCAAAACAATATGAAAGTAATAGGCAGAAAAAATATAACAGTCATCATACAATTTTAGGGCCATTATTGTAACCCCTCTATGTTTTTGCACTTTGGACCAATGTAGCCACGGTACGTTTTTATATGAGACTGGGTTGTGCTGCCACAGGTGTCAGAATCAAAGCAGCTTTAATGATAATCAAACTCTCATTAAGACAAAAAAACAACCAAACTTCCAGAATTGCTGTACTGACTGAACTCATGTACTTGTATTTAAAGTGCATTCATAACAAATTATTGGTTCTCTGTCAACATTACATCATTGACTAGACAACTTATGTGGGACAAGTGACGGGAAAGGCAGTGATGTTTTGACAGCTAAAAACATCATGATGTACGACTTCCTGTTTTTCATTATTAAACTGATATAAATTATGAAAGAACAATCTCTTATGTTGAAAGTATCTACAGCATAATATTTACTACACATATATTTGACACTAATTACTGAGTGACTTTTCTATTAGCCATAGCGTGTTCCCACAAGTAAGTGCAGCCAATTTACTTTAAAGGACGAACTGAATTCACCTTTCAATGCTACCACCCTGATTTTGTGTGTGTGTGTATGAGTGTGTGCCATGTGTGAAGCATGTGTATGGCTAGGGTGGGGGGCAGGTGTGTGTGTCAGAGTGAGGGAGAAATGAGTGAGAGATGGGGAACAAAATCTCCCCTCGAGGCCAGACCCACCACATTAGTTAGTAACCACACAGCATGTTGGCCAACACTAACAGCTGAAACGCCTCGCTGAGTTTAATGCTCAGTTAGACACCATCATCCAACCACCACACCCAAAGCCAAAGCGGCCCAAAATCCCCTTTCTCTACCCCTCTCTCTCTCTCTCTCTCTCTCTCTCTCCAGCTTGCTCTCATTCTCCATCTGCACGTTCCAGGTAACACTACACTAACAAGGCACACATGGATCCGGCTCGTTGTTTGCCGCATTGCCGCTTAGTGCAAAAGGCCTCATCCACATTTACCCTGACAGGTCGGCGCTCTCCGGCTCCCCAAATATAGTCGCAAAACTCACGCCGCATTTGCACGCTTTTCTTTGTTGAATTACATCATAATGTTGTTTCCAACAGCGAGGAGTGCAGGACCTGAACAAGAGCAGATGTTGTGCATTAGCATTTCTGCTAGCTAGCGCTGCCAGTGAAACACACTGCTGTCGAAGGTCCATGTGGTTGTGAGCACTCTAAGAAGTACATTTTAAACTCTTTCTGTATATCAAAAAATGTATATGGCCATGCTTTTCTTCATTGCATTACGTAACTAAGTAGATGATATATTTGATATCTAATCGGATGGTAACCACAGTGATCATTGTGGCAGAAACTGAGCACAGTATAGCTTCAGGCTCATTGTTAGTATCTATAAGAAATACTGACTTTACATGTAGAAATGCGGTTACATAATGCTTTTATTCATATACATGGCACAAGTATTCTGCTGGAAATAGCTCGCCTCATGGGCCAAACACTGATAACAGAACCTCCTCTCCCACCCTTGGACATTTCATTGTCATTGTGAGAAATTTCTCAGTATTTTGGCCGATGTATTGACCAGAATCGATGGTGACAATCAAGTCAAACAGAAGAGGAATGTTAATCTCATGAGAGAAATACTACAATGACCAATCAGATAATCGGATTAATAGGGGGCAGGAAAGTGCTGCCCCACATTAGCCCCTCGGTCTGAGCATGAACAAACGCACGACTGTTTGGAGACGTTATCATCAAAATCATATGCCTCCTCTATTCCTCTCCTGGCTTGTTGTCATGTGGCTTGAGCCCAAGCAAAGCATTAAACAAAGCTTCAGTATGGGCCAGAGCAGGAACCTTTAGAGCGACCCTGAAAAGTATCTCTTTGACTATTTTTCTGGACCACATATAGGTGATTAGGATATGCACTTGAGCTATGTCATGCAAGTGTTGAAACCGGGCTGTAGCCGGTTGAAGCGCTAACTTCTTCCAAATGTGCTGTGACACACTTAGAGATGACATCATGAATGCATAAACCATTTTGTGTTGGAGCCCTCTGCAGTGGAAAGTCCCTCTGTTTCTGGTGAGATGTGAAAGCAATGATCACACAACACTGCGTAACACTCACCTCTGACCTCAGCTACCTCCAGAGAGGCTGACCAATCACACAGGCATGTTCCCACCAACCTCTGGATCTGTGTGTGTGTGTTCTCGGCTGCTTGCTCTTGTGCACACTTGTGTTTTTTTACATGCATATGGGTGTGTGGACATACATGCTTGTGCGAAAGTGTGTGTGTATTCCCACCAAGCGGTCCCAGTCTGCAACAGGTGCAGCTGATTAACTAATCCCCCTCTCTCTTAGAGGAATTTTGTAAGAGGAAAAACTGCACTCCGCTCCTCTCCCAGTGGGAACATTTGCTTTTTGTCCATTTGGCTCCGGTCCAGAGAGAATAGAGAGATCTCAGCTGCTCTCTGGATAGACGCTCCTCATCCATCAACCTCCAGAACTCCAGGCTCAAAGCTGGAGTCCGTAATTGGTTTAAGTGAGGTCGGCGACTCTGTGGATATCAAAGCTGATGATGCTTTACTAACAATACAAATCCGCCCACTCCAAGTACAAATACAAATACATATCATTTACTTACAGATTCAGATAATAGTGTACTCGCTCATCCCTACTACTAAGAATATTAAATGTATAATTCATGCTTTGATTTGACAAAAAACAAATAAGGTTCACTTACTCTCTTTTTTCAGAGCTTTCAGCCACATCTCACTGTCGTCATCAGTCAAAGGAGACTGCTCATTTACCATAGATATAGCTCAAACTGACCAATCTCCCATCCACTGGTGGATCTTAACCCAAGCTTCATCCAACTTTCGACTGCATCACATGATCTTCATCAGCGGATGGAGTTTGCTCTGTTGTCAGGAAACAGCATTCGTTTCTTATCAACTGACTGTTTCCACGTAAGACTGAAAGTTTATTTTTGACCTTGTAAACAGCAGTTGATCAAACAATCTCACCATAAGGTCCTTTAGTAGTTGTTCTGGAGCTTTTGATCATATATCACAATCTTCCTCAGTCAATGGAGGTTTCTCAGTTGTTACAGAATCTTACAGTGTAGTAGATGTTTAAAATGGATTTTTTTCTGAGTACTTTAAGGACTTTAGGGTGTCCAGGTTAGTTGTGATAGAAAGTTGAAGAACATACAGATATAAGCACAAGGACGTTGTGGTAACATCAACAGTTCTTTCCAAGATCAAGGATAAACACTAAAGCTCAACTATAATTCATGTGTATGTGGAATCTGTTCAAAGGCTTGTCCTGATGCGATTAATATGATTTTAATCACATATGATACATTACTTAGCAGTCATTATCATTAGTGATTGTATTGAAGGCTGATGACTGGTTTTTGATTACCTCTGTGTGAGGCCTGGCACTCACTAGACACATTTGAGGACACACCATCATGGTCAGAGTGATATTAGGGCATGTTTGACAGATCATACATTAATACCAACAAAACACAGTGGATAAAGACTGGGACAAACCAGACAAGGTTCAAAGAAAGGGACAGCAGTCTGACCTTAGGTGACCTCAAAGATCTCACAGCAAAGACTTATTCATGCAGTTTTACACAGTGGGGACTGTACTAGTGCAGGACAAAGCATCAAGGAACTAAATGTCCTACAGGGTGTTCTGACCGAAAACAACACTGTGCTACAATATTGCAAGGAACTGCACTACCGCTGCAGGTACCAGTAAAACGAATACAATCCAAGAAGTCCTGTTGGAGTGATAGATTCATGAGTTTGGGGGATTTTCAGAGACTGAAAAACTGCACAATAGTTTATAATACAATGGAAGAGAATTTTAGAGTAGTGTGTGTGCTTGCTCATATTAGATTGGCTGACACATGCAGGGGAAACATTATTGCAGCAAAAGTTGAACCAGGTTCAGCTATATTAACGCTGCGGCCTCTTGTATTGTTGTCGGTGGCTGCAGGCCATTTCTGAGACGTCAAGTGCCTTTGGTCTAAAACAGTTTTGACGGACCTTTGTTGTGATGACACTTGGAACAGACCAAAACATAGTGTCTCTTGATTGAAAGTAAGGATCTCTGAGGTGAACATTAGTGGTGGTGGTGGTTGGATGACATCATTTGCCCCTTTTAAAAGCAAGTGAATAATGTTAGACGTGAACTGTCATTAAACCACAGACAAAGGTTTTTTCTCATGGTCAATATGAATATGTAAGATATTGTCCTCTTATTGGACGATTCTGCAGGTCATGATTTATGTCCAGTGTCAACGTTCAGTGCCAATGCAGGAAGTAGACTGTCCTTTACTGGTGTGGATTACACTTTAGACAATCAGAAAATCACCCTGTGAGGAATTATCCAAATGCTAAAATTGAGATAATAGAATATTTAATACATTTTTGAACTAATTATTTAAAATAGATTGATACCACTCACTGTAAATATGAATCTATAGAGCCAGCAGCCAGTTAGCTTAGCTTAGGGATGGCTCTGTCCAGAAGTGACAAAATCTGCATAACAGCATCTCTAAATCACACTATTAACATGCCATATTTGAATTGTTTAATTCCTTTAAAACGACACATTAGCCGTATTTCCATCAACATAATTTGATGCGTATTTTGAATTATTAAGTGGTGATATTTGAGAGATACAAGATTGTCTCTGATATGCTAAATGCTTTGTGGCACTAAAGCAGTCCTATAACATATCCCAGACTTTATGAATCTGTATGATCTGGACGAGTGCCGAATCTTATCCATCATCGTAATCTCTGGAGTTTGTCCGGGGGGTGTGACAGCTTTTAGCAAAATAATGTTCAGGGTCACTACGTAAGGTCAGCTGATTAGGAGGAAATGAGAGGAAGCTGTTTTGGATACAGTGGCATGTAACATTCATTCTATTGTATTTGACACAGGCCACAAATCACAGAGCAGTGTTGACACAGCAGAGAGCAACAAGGCCTACTAACAATGGAATCATGAATGTGAAAACTCCAACAAGATATCACACCCTAAGATATTCCTTCAAGAATAACAAAAGGTAAGATGATATAGAGGGAAATTAATGTCTTTTCTGATATTGCTGGGCCTGGGAATGACCAGACAAGCAGGGTGCCTGAACATACAAATGGATGTAAATTAACCTATAGCCCTGTCATCCATCAAAGGGGATGTGAGGAGGAGTGTTTTCCTCCCCCAGCTCCTCTTCCCCTCTTCTTTTCTTGCCATAATATTGCCTCTCCTTGTTCCCTCCTCCCACTGCTTCCTCCTCCCACTTCTTCCTTGCTTTTTCTAGTACAACTGGTGGTGAAACTATTACCTGAAACCAGCTGTGGCTCAAGAGCACTCCCTTTGGTAATATAAACATGTTCTTGTGATAAAAATGCTGGCCACAGAATGATAGCAGCATCAATTCCCCACAGTGATTAGCTGTAACAGGGTGAACTGTTGGCAAGATATTCAGTGTTGATATGTGCAATATATCTGTATACTGATCAGATACTGCAACTTTCCCATAGAAATCCATCCGCTGAGGTTTTCATTGGTTCATTTGCCAAAAATGACATGTAAGATTTGCATCTGTTCGGCCCAATCAGTATCAGCTGTTACCTATTGTAGGTGCCGCATAAACGTCAGCGTATAATCAGCATATTGTTGTCCGTCTGGGTCAGGGGCCAGCAACATTTACTCAAAAGAGACATTTTTAGCCAAAAAAAACAAAAAAGAAGTCTGTCTGGAAAAAAATATTTGAGCTGCTAATTTCTCGGCGCGTATCAAACATACCTATGAGTCAGCAGCATTGGTGATGAAAGCAAACAAATCTGTCCATACGCTATTAAATTCTCTACTTTCCTCATTTTCCAAGACTTTTTTTTATTTGGAATACATAGCTAGCCTATGTAGGAAAACTCAAGACTGGTAACCATCAATATTAGGTCCGACAAAATATGCTTGAGGTAATATATAATGCTTTTTTTTAATAAACTTTTTGGTGTGTAATGGCCACACATTCATACAATTAGAGAATGAAAGAATCACTTAAGGCATACAACAATGAAATATTAAAATATAAAAAAATAACCATTATTAATTTCCAGAGCCGTAGTTTGCCTACCCCTGGTCTAGGTGGACATTATGGATATGAACAAAATTAGTTTACAAAGACAAAGTTTGTTTGTTTGCAAACATTGCTTAACTTAATTCACAAAATGATACTGTAGAAACATGACGGCTTAACATGGCGGTGGAGTCCAAAAGAGGACCTACTCTGTCTGTAAAAAAAAACGTCTCATTCTAAGGCAACAAAACACAATGATTCTTATTTTGAGGTGATTATACATGAATGAAAATCTCTGAATATCATATTACATTTCTGCCAATAGACCCTCTCAAAGGTTACACACTGGATCTTTAAATTAGGCTAAAAAGCCCAGTAGAACTTCAGAGTCAGCTGACCATTCTGTGCAGGTTTGCCACTATGACCTTCTTGACCTTATACACTGTCATTAAATATAAAAGTAAGCAGACTTGCAGTGTGGTCTAGGAGACCTTGTGATCAAATTACACGGCAGGGAGTCATAGGAAGGTGTAAATCAATGTGAAACTGCCAACGTATGGTGGTGTTCAGTAGACGGCTGATCCGTCTACTGAACGCTCGTCCTCCACATTTCCATCCTGATACACATGCAATAAATCCTATGCTACATGCCTCTTTCGAACCATTTCCACCAAAGGGTATTTCTTGTCAGTGAGGTGCACTTTGAGTACTGATGGTTCTTGTCATGTGATTTTAGCCCTGAGTGGTTGTTTACTCTCACCAGTGTTCCCACCTTTCAGCAGAACTGACAAAACTTCTCAGATGAGTAATGAAATGTCTCCAAGCCTAAAGCAGCAAATCCACATGCTCTTGTTTTATGGCTGCAAAATATCACATGACATAGATGACTGAAAACCTACAGACACCAGTGGCATTGTTATAGCCAGTGCTTCTCAACATCAAGTCCATTTCTCCCACAGTCCCTCTTTCTTCCTGGTGCAAAGAGAACATTGTTTCTTGTTCATGTTAGCTTAAGGCTTTTAGTGAGCAACACCAAAGTAATTTTTCATCAGCATCTGTTTTGTGCCACTAAATAAGCCAGCATTATGTGACTGTTTTGCCCGAATCCCTGTCATCAGTTTGCTTTCAACTGTACAGTCTGTATTGTGCAAATTTTGGGTTTTCATCATCTTTCATCTGCTTTTGCACTTGAATGACAGAGTGCTTGGCTTTGCTAGATGGACACATGTTGCAAATATTAAGTGAGATAAATAAATAAATAAATAAAAAACTTTCTTTTACTTTTTACTTTCTTTGCAAATCGTATGTATCTGATGGAGGAGAAGCTGTTTTCCATCACTGACAATAACTGCAAAAATGTTTACTTGGAGTCCAGGATCAAAATCACCCACTTTATTTCTACATTTCTTTCAACTGCCTGACAATCGCAGGTAGTTCTGTATTAGTCTAGCCCCATTGTCATCCTGGAAATGTTGAGTACCCCAAATAGAAATGTACAGTATGGGTCCCCGGCATTTAGAACCTGCAAGATGCTAACTTTCATATTTTGGGCAATTTGCATAATTAGCATTCATATGTGTAATCATATGTTATATGTTTGAACCAGAAGTGGCTGTATTTCAACTCCTGATGGGCCAATTTAAATTAACTTTGAGTCAATTTTGAGGTTGTTTATATTCTAAATACTTAACCATAGTGGCAAAGATACAGGTCAATGACAAAATGCTGAGCAGCAAAAAAACTCCAACAGAACTATTAAGTCTGAACATTCGCACCAATGACGCTGAGCTTTCTTGATTCCGAAATGCAGGTCCAATGTCCTAGGCATAAAGGCAAATAACCTTAAAATTAATTCAAATCAGCCCACTGGGAGTTGAAGTTAATGGCCATGTAAACCAGTGTTTCTCAAATGGGGGTATGCATACCCCTAGGGGAGTACTACAGGGGGCTTGTGAGATTTTAGTTTTTTGTTCTTCTTTTTCAATAAAAAAATATCAGTCACACATAATTCCTAAAATAATGATACTTAAGGTTCAATAAAAATACAACGCAGCAGTAAGACAGCTGAAAACACAAAGGAAGAAGTTACAAAGAAAGCAAAAATGGGCAAAACAATACAATCAGTATCAGGAAGAATATGTTTTGTTGATTTTTTCCTCCACTAGCTGCAACCCTCCCACGCCACTGTGCTTTTACAGTTACAGGATTCATGTTTAATAAATCAGACATTGATGCTTCAGTACTGTATTGTTCCTCCTTTAAAAAGGAATTTTCTTTTCTACCAAAAATGTTTTGCACTAGTCCGGGAGTACTTAGCTGAAAAAAAAAAAATTCAAAGGGGGTACATTATTGAAAACAGTTTGAGAACCACTGCTCTAAGCCAATAATGTCTTTTAAAATCTTAAGCCAAAACTTTAGAACATTTAGGCTGGTTCTGGGTCCAGTTTTGGTGAGCAGATTTATTTTTTGCTTGATTTATATTGTTTACTTTATGTTTGCCTTTTGATTTTATGTTTGCTGTGGATTACATGACTTTTGTACGTGCTTATAATGTTTATTGAGGTGATATTCCTACTACAAGCATATTGGGTGTTTTTTTAATATCACTTGCAGATAAATAAATCTAAATTTAAAACTGAGTCAATCTCATTCTATCTGCCATGGGAACAGTGGAGTACACCACACATGCTTGCTATGTCCTCTTCCCCTGCGGAGTTCTAGTCTTAATTGAATGTTATTAAGCCATAAATTAGCTGCTCTGTGTAAAAGCCAATGGAGAGTCTGGTATTGACCAATTTTCTCAGTGATGGTCTTGTGTGTTTCATGGTCATCACACTAATGTCTCAGAATGACTGAGGCAGTGATTTATTAATACTGAAAGGTCATAAATGTTGTATATGTCTTCGTGACCTGTGTGTGTCGCTCAAAAGTTGCCCTCAGGTCCTCCAGCTGATGTTATCTGACTGAACAAAAGAATGCGAGGAGGCTTTACTATGGCCATCTGTGAATGAGCAAGACCCTAAAACTAATGGTAGAGTTCAGAGAATAGGAAGTGATAGGAAACACTATATTGGAGTGTTGCTAATACAGATTTTGACAGATGATATTAGTGCTACATTTTTAATTCTCTCATTTTTTTTCTTGCACAAATGGCAAATGATATGTCCATAGCTTATTATTCTTGGCAGTATGTAGCCTCTTAAACAACACAATCTCCAATAGCATCAATACCAATACACTATTATTCATATACATACACTTCTACATTGACACCAGATGAAAAAAAGGGGCGTGAGGAGAAAATCAGTGTCATTCTAAGGATTTGAAAAATGAGATAACTTCTGTTATGAATTGGCGCTATAAATATTGATTGAATGAATTGAATTATAGAATACTGCGGACGGACATCAACCCACGACCTTGCTCTGTACGCCAAAGGAGATGGGAAAATAGTCAGTGATGCATGAAACATCTGACAGGGCTCGTATATTCACCCACAGAGGCTATAAAACCCCTGTGACGCTGCAACATACGACAAATCAGCTTGTCATTGATTGCAAGTTTGAAGCCGACAAGCGTTAGTTACTGACCTCTGTATGCTTAGGTTAACTGCCTCCTCAATGGATCATCAACTCATATTATATCTTCTGTTTTATTCAAACAATGCCTGTTGCTGCTAGAAGAAACATAAATCACATGATTCCTTCTGATAAAGACATCTCCTGGATACCTGCCCGAACAGCAAATTTGAAAAGAATTAAATGAAGTGCCAAGAAGTTGTATCATTATTGTGTTAAAGCGATCACCAATTGATAGTGACAAAATGAATACAGTTAAATGAATAGTCATGTTGAAATATTAGTTGCACTACGTCACATAGAGTTGTCTATGTTAGTGATTTCCCAACCTGGGGGTCGCTAGGCCTTCTTAATTTTAAGGTGTGTGTAAGAAAACTTAAAAGATACACACAGTCGACCTATATCTCAGCATTTGGTTCACTTCTGTAAAGAAAGTATATGTATAGTAAACTGTCTAATAGAACGATGGCCAAGCGTCAGGGACAAGAAAACACTGAATTTGTCAAAAAAAACAACAACTGCCTATTAAGTCTGGTTGTTAAAAATGTAAGTAAATACATAATACAGACAGAGATTTGTATAAAATGTTCCCTTAACAGGAAATTCATACAAATCACTCCTTTTACACAGACTACTTGTAGCTAATGGGTTCATAATTTGAGTTCATTGTACAGTTTTGAATATCAAATGAAATATCCGTAACATATGCCACTCAGTCAGTTTAATAAATGATAGAAAAGGGGTCCATTAAGGAAAAAGGTTGGGAACCATTGGTTGATGTCTACCTGTTTTTCCTGTTAAGAAAAACCAAGATCATCATGGGTTCCAAAGACGTACTGTTAAGGCCTGTTTCAAACATGCTTGTTGGATTGTCTTAATATTGTCAGAAGCAGACGAGTCTATAGTAGTGTTAACCCTAACTGCAAAGGTGGAATAGTTAACACAAATAAACAGCCAGGTTGCATTGGTTGCGGGTGAGTAGAGGCTGTATGCTATTCTCAAGACAGAACATTGATCCCATTGATGTACACTTGTCCACCTTAAAGTCCACATGAAACAGTCATCAGAGTGCTTGCTTCTGCACATTTACGTATTTCCTGTAAAAACAGGCAGCTGGGGAGGGACTTTTGAGGGGGTGGGGAGAGAGAGGATGCTTACTACATTAAGCTGACTGTAATACAGAGAAATGAATAATGGTGATTTGGTATGCAGACTGAGTGGGACTAAGAAACTTTTTCTGATCTTATGATATTGCGCTGCCACACTTGTTGATGAGAATAGCATGCATGTCGGTATCTATATTGAAGTGAATTAGATCGCCCTCACACATGAATCATACATTAGTAATATGTTAATAAATAACATATTTTAGATGTCCCGCAAAATTTCACATATGTGTATATTTGATCCCCTTTTTGAGCTGTCATTGGGCACCACTGGAAAAGACCTCCGCCTCAGTGGGCCCTTCCTGCTAGAGAGAGAGAGAGAAGGACAAAGATATAAATAAATAAAAATAAGCTGCTAGGCTAGGAGGCAGAACAGCAACAGAGCTCATAACATCAAGATTGTTTGGAAAATAAACAGTAGCAAATCTAATATGATATACACAGAGAGAGTAACAGAGTAAACAAGTAGAAGAGAGAAGATTATGGAGCGTGAAGAGAAAACAGAAAATAGCGCCGAGAGAAGCAGTTGTCGATATCAGGGAAATCACCATGTGCGTCGCTGCAAAACTGTTCTACCTGTTTGCATGATTCCTCGCATCGAGACTACAAAGACAAACAAAAGACACAATTCTGTTGCAAGGAAGTAAAACACTTGTGCCCTCAGATGTCAGACGCTGAGTCATAAAACCTAGTTTGTTGACTCGCATCGGAAAAGTTTGCCGGAAGAGTTCAGCACTTCAGTCTAAAGGTCATGTTGTTTCCTGCGGGATCGTCACAGCAGCAACAGCCACTTACTCTCCCCGGGATGAGATGAGATTTCACTTCATCATCTCTTGCTTAGAAAGGAGCAGATGGGGCCACTTTCTTGGAGAACAAAACCGTCTCCTGTTTTGCATAAATCACATCCACAGAGATCCCACTGATGATTGGATGGAGGTTTCAGAAACTCTCACTCTATTTACTAGCGACTATAATAGGTAGAGGGATGAACAACTGCTTCCACTCAAGTCGTGGTCCCAACTGTGGATAGTTAGATAGATAGATAGATAGATAGATGGATGGATGGGAGAATTGGTGGTCTGGTCTTTCTCCAAACGCTTTCCTTCATTATCTAATCTACACATTTTAAATTAGGACCTCCACATGTTCCTTCCATTCCCCTTTGAATGATTAGATCTCAGAGACCAGCTGAGACCTGAAGGATGGTTAGTGTAGCCAGGCTGAAATGAGAATGCTTCTGGTAATAAGAACAGAAGGAGAAAATGAAAGTAGACAGAGAGACAGAGAGATATTCTATTAAAGTGCAAAAAGGACAGGCATCATCTTGAATTCAAATCATGGGTCGCTGCAAATTTGTTCTACCTCTGTTGATTGTTCAACTTCTGATTGAGAACTCCATCAATCAAACAACTCTTATTATGAGCTATTATGAGTTATCCCTGTAATTATGTTTGTAATAATAAAACTGTTAATGAGGCTTAAAATGGCATTTGCATCCAAAGTAAGCATAGAGAAGGCATTCCAGTAAAGGATTATGGTTAATATCATTTGAAGTCTCGTAAATCCTAATCAGCTTAATAAGCATCAGTGCAAGTTCTTACTGTTGGACGGCCAGATCAACCCAATCTGCTGTTTCTCTGTATAGCTGACACAGACTAACACCATTGAGGTTTTAAAGACTTCTGATCTACTTTTATAGAGCCAATCATTTCCACTGCTCACTAGAATGCCATTAACTTGCAGTATAGTCCTCATGTGATCTGCAGTACAAACACATAAATTGTATGCCATACTGTATATTTAAATTCTCACTCCTCAGATGAACGAAATCTAATCTTCTCATAGACAGCAGAAGTTTAAACTTGCACAAACTTATTTTTTTGGACACTTGGGGGCAGCGGAAACAAGCTGTGAGCACAGCATTGACATATTATCACAGCTGATTTCTAGCAAACATGAAGGAACATTACAATGCTGCAGGAATGAGAGCTAAAACCCAGAAATGAGTTAGCACTTTAGCACTTCTGAGATTTTCACGTTTTGTTCTACAATATAAAATAAGTCAATAAATACCCTACCTCTGAATTTAAAGCTTATATATGTTTTACAAAAGGTGATTGCTAACAAGGGGCTAAATCAGACTACATATGTTATCGGTGACATTAATCATCAGCACACCAAACACAGAGACAGAGACTCAAACTTTTCAACTAGTAGGTTTTAATTACACAATTTAATTACAAGTTTGAAGCTCAGGTGGGGTAACGCTAAAGTCATGCAACCGTAGTGTAGTTTGTTTATAGCCTAACGTTAGCTTTTTACTTCTGGCAATCGCATTTACGATTCAAAAATCATTAAAGTTCATTTGTATCATAAACCTTTGATCAACAAAGAGCTTATTTTATAACAATCCAAAATCCCATAGTTTTTTGTTGTCGAAGGAACCAGGGCTATGCTAACTTACAGTTTGGACTACAAAAATACATCATCACTGCAGCAAGTTGTGCTTCTTCCATCGAACCAATGAAAGTCCATTATTCACTCTCCTTTTAAATGGGTTTGGTTTTCACTTACTCCTGAGTAATATACTGTATATCAGCATAAAACTGCTATATGCTCCACTGTGTTCATCAGCTAGTCTCTAACTGTGTTTGCTGTTTGATGCTGGGCAGCTAGAATACAGTGTGTTTATCAGAGCATTTTGTTTAAAAAATTGCCTGCTAAAATCGCTAAAAGCCTGATAGAGCTCAGAGAAACTTCAGAGTGGGATGAGTCAGGGCTAATTCTCTGTGGGTTTTCATTACTTTTCACATTACCTATAGTTTGTTGAGAAACCCAACAGATCATTTGTACCATCAGCTGT
>NW_023340257.1:3151186-3154627 GCF_004916995.1 Morone saxatilis | reverse complement strand
ACATTAAAGACATTTCAATTCAATACATTGTTAGTGAACAGTACTACAGTACAGTATTATTATAAAAAGGTATTGATTATAGAAGCTTTAAGTCCTAATTTTTTTTACTTATGGGACCCCTTTTCTATCATTAACTGGTGACCCCTAAGTGACATATTTTATGGAGTTTATGTAAAACAACAATTAGGTTGAATTTTAAGCAGATTATTTCCTGTGAATATTGATTAGAGTTTCCCTGATATTTTTATACAATTCTCTGTCTGCAATACGTATTTTTTTTTATTTTTAACAATCATACATGCTTAATAGGCTTATTTGACAGATTCACTGCTTTATTCTCATTGTTCTATCAGTTCTTTGGTTGTTTGAACTTTTCTAATGCAAGACGAGGCTGTTCACAAGAAAGTGAAGGCTCTGTGAATGTAGCTTGTGTTCGGGTCTTCAAAGTTTAGATCGTGATCTAAACTGCAATTTAATTTAGATTTATTCACAAAATTAAAAAAATGTGAAGATATTGGCCTACTGTATATATTTAAAGTTTGCTTACAGCCCTTAAAATCAAGTTCAACATCTGCAGGCAGCCTGGTCAGCCAGTGTAGCTGCTGTGAAACCATATTAGCACTTTCCTTTTGTGTTTTGTGAAGGTGGTGATAATGCCCTGCACTATAACTCTCATACATCCTGCTGTAAACGTTTGTCTACATTTCCTCAGTCACCATCGTCTTTTCTAAATGTTTACTCCTAAATGAGAGCAAATCTAATATAAAACTGTCACTGGCTATCATTATATATATTATGTTATAACAATGCAATTGAATGACATTGCTTCTGGCACACTGTACCCCACTCTCCCCTAAATTTCAATCATGTTCTGACTGACTTTTTAAAACAACATGTCACTGTCTAAGTTACCATGTAGTATGCATGGAATAATAGAATAATACATGGCTTTTCTTTGTTCTGATATCTGCATTATATATCGGCCATTGTTCACCGTGCTCTCTATATTTTTCGGCATCGACATTGAATAACCCAGATCGGTCAACCATTACTCCACATGACTTGGACATCAGGCCTGCAGAGAGACAGATTGCTGCTAATTCTCCACTCAATCTGCCTCATTGGTCTGTGTGTAAACATCAACCTACAGTATGCGAGGTCACACAGGGTTCAAGCCTTTGATCATCTACCAGTACAAAGACCGGTACAGTCAGCTGCCAGCTAAAACTGTCTGAGGAGCTTCAGGTAGTCCTATAAACAAAGAAAGCCAGTGAAAACAGATCCATATAAGAGCAAGAGAGGCCAGCTCTTCACCAAACTTCTCAAGCATTTCTGATGTCATTTCTGCTTCAAAGTAACATGAAGATTAAATAAATTCAACTACAAGTTACATTCCCAAAGACTTAAAAACTGTCAAATGAATTGTGATAGTATAATTATAGACCAATGAGTGGAGCACCGTATACTCACAGACATTGATACTTCTCCGTCTGCCTTGTTTTCCTGTTACTGAAGCTGTGCTATCGGCTATTCTTCATCTGGTCTGTTTTTTATGGAAGCCCATTTCCGCCAATGTGACGGGAAAACAAAAAGATTCATTATAATGAGAAAGTTTCTCAAAATAATGACTTAGTCTCACAAATAACTTTGTGGAGAGATTGTAGAGTGGCTAAATTAATTTGAAAAAAAAAAGTAATTAATTATTTGATTTAAAAACTACATCCACATGTTGAGTCAGCTATAACAAAGAATGTAGGTGTTATTGTAATTAGGAGTGTGTGAGTGAGCAGAGAAGATGAAACAGCTAGCTAAAAGTAATGGATTTAGCTAGACATAATGGATAAACTGTTGCAATAGATCACTAAAATAATGGATATGGATAATGGTTGGAACGTCCAGCTTTTGCCACTCCATGAGTTTGCAGTACTAATGCAGACTTCAGAACTGAGTTCATCGGACTGGGCTGTGGGTGGTATGACATACAAAATCATTTTTGGAACCACTGCCTTAACTGACTCTACAAGGTCCACAAGTTTTGACAAAGTGATTAAGAGGTAATAATATAATTTCCTACAAAAGAACTAGGTAAATATTTGGTAAATACTGATAGTGTTCATTTGATTCCAATTAATTGCTAATCTTTTAGTTAAAGCACAGCAGGTCAGCTGAGCAGGCAAAAGCATTCAATTCAACATATATTGAGAGTAAAGTTTCCAAAAATATATGAATACTTACTTTGGTTTAAATTGAGTTTTTCTTTTGAGGAAATACCAAATTACATAATATATCAACAATTAAAACATTTAATGCATTCATGCAAACTGGTACTAATGTCCTGTTAAATTATTTAGAAAAACAAAACCTTGTCCACTTGTGTCACCATCTGTGGACGTGTTGGAGAGAATATAGTCATGTGTACTGTGTTTCATATCTTCCATTGTCTGCCCTTGCCATATATAGCTGTAAAAGAACAACAACCTCATGAACGTAGCACTCCTTAATGGTCATATTTGTTTAGACTGAATATTGAAATTGTTGATTTATTGATGCTGGGATGCTGTCAGCCCCTCCAGGCTGCAATGGCATCAGGTCAGATCACTTCACAGCCCCCGAGGTCGACTGACTGTCAGCTAACCTCCCATTCACCTCCACTCTGAACCTCCCTCTGCAATTAGGAGAGAGCGTTTTTCACAAATTATTGTACCAGTCCCTGGGGTTGTGTGTGTGTGTGTGCATGTGTAAGAAAAAAACTGATTGTGTTCCTGTTTCTCTGCAGATATCCCCATGTGATGAGCAGACTGTTCATTTGAAGTTCACACAGCATGCACAGAGCCAAAGTGCATATTTCTTTTACAGTTCTGGAGGCGTGTTGTTGTGTACACTGTGTGTGTGGCTGTGTTACGTGTGTGTGTGTTGCTTGCAGACACACCACCAGCACTGAACGGCGTGTTGTATCAGTCCCGTGTGTGCGTTTTCATTGCCAGCATTGTTTGGAGGTCTATGGAATGGCAGCGACGTGTCACACTCAGTCTTCTTTTGGCAGCCAGCGATACCATATTTCCTCTGCGCTTCAGGAAATCAGCAACAAAGAGAACTCTGTTGACTTTATGTGGAGGCAAACAGAGAGCCATGCTGCTGAGGACAGCTGCACATTCAGCGTTAAATCTGATACAGGCACAATAATACAAGACAAGCAGGAGAGAGGCCTCTGGAAAGAAGCATTCAGTGATGTGACAAAGGCAATATGATGAAAATGCTGACATCATTAACATTATCAATTAAAGCTGCAGTAGGTAACTTTTATAAAAACAAGTTTTTGTCATATTTGCTGAAACTTTCACTATATCCTGACAGTAGAACACGAGACAGATAATCTGTGAAAAAATCAGGTTCCTCTGGCTCCTCTTAGTGCTCCTAATGGCATTTACAAGAATCCACTGG
>NW_023340257.1:3143810-3151086 GCF_004916995.1 Morone saxatilis | reverse complement strand
GCCAGACTGGAAGGGTGCGCTTGTTTAGTGATTATGGAGTGAGGCATGTCATGTGTGTATATCAGCAAAATGGTAAATGGTAAACGGACCTGTACTTGTATAGCGCCTTTCTAGTCTTCCGACCACTCAAAGCGCTTTTACACTACATGCCACATTCACACACATTCATTCAGTGATTGCAAAGCCCATTAAACAGACTCAATCAAACTCATTCATACACATTCACTCAGCAATGCACAGCATCAGGAGCAATTCGGGGTTCATTATCTTGCTCAAGGATACTTCGATATGTGGCACCAGGAATCGAACCAACAACCTTCCGATTAGGGGACGACCCGCTCTGCCTCTGAGCCACAGTCCCCAGGAAGCAGATCCTCTTCTACGGAGTTGAACTGCCATGTTTCTACAGTAGCCCAGAACGGACAAACCAAACACTGGCTGTCTATTGGGCCCATATTTCTAGAGTTTTACAGCCAACATAGTTTCTCCTTTGCACTTTTGAGTCGAGGGGTTTCAGTCAGTTGCAATCTGCAATCTCACTGCTAGATGCCACTACATCCTCCACACTGGCCCTTCAATAGGTAATTACCTCCTGACTCCTGCTGTTTAAAGGTACGGTTGTTAATATTTTTATACATTTTAGCTGCCAATTTCAGACGTTACTACTGATAAAAACTAAAAAAAAAAAAAAAAGAAAACCACTAAACTGTATTCTTGTCAGTGTGGAAGGCCTCTGAGACGAAAACCGCCTAAATTAATGTTTTTCTGGGAATATAAGAAATATTTACTCATCCTTTTGGCAGTCTTTACTAATGATCCACACTGCCAGGATGTCATTGTTTCCTCACCTTTTTATTAAACATGATCTCACTGTCTGTAACAAAGTCTCAGTGACAGAATCCAGCACAAGCAGCCCTGTTAAACTCTCCATTTAGAGGTTTTGTGTGGTTTGACAAATGCAAGCTGATTTCCCCAGTCTCACACAGCTCGGCAGGGAAACAATGACAAATGCAGCGCGAGCCAATTATACAGGCGGGGGAACTTAATTAGGCAGAGGAGGATTATGGTTACAGATACAGCTGTGGAAGTTGTTTTGACTGCTCAGCGGTTTAGCTGCATTGCAACAGCGAGGCGGAGTGCTGGTTACCAGCAAACAACTGGCCGGACTGGGAGTTAACCCCCTCCAGCTGTTGTTGCTCTTCTCATTTCTCCTCCATGTTCCTCAATCTGACTCATCATTTATTTACCTTATTTATTAGCACAGCAGCTTTATTGTGTGAGTCATCACATTTAAATTGATGCATTGATGCATTCACATTTCACCTTCCTTCCACAGCCTACTTCTCAGAGCAGTAACAGGTGGATCCCTGTTACTTTAACACACAGCGCCTCCCTGTGGTCTCTTTAAAAATGGGTGCTAAATCATCAGTTTGGTTATGTCGCCATCTAGGGGTAAAGGATTAACACTTGCACTGAAGTACCCTGAATCAATAGCAGTCAGTGTAATATCTTGTTTGAGAGATGTTCAGTTAGAAATTGAAAGCAGTATTCTGGACTTCATATGTCTGATAATAATAATCATTAAAATTTTCTTTTGCTTTAGACTGAATTCTAATGCATTTCTTCTTTTTATGTAAGGCACTCTTTCATTTCTCCTACGGGGGATTAATTAAGGTATATTTTATCTTGCCTCTGTGTTGCAAGGTGTTGTACAATTCAAGTTGCTTTGCCTATGAGCCACTAGAGGGCACTGTAGTGCAGTAGTGACACTGATGAGGTATTACTGAGCCTTTGACAGCAGATTCCTTCATCTACTTGCCCATAAAAAGTAGTTATATCTGCATGTTGTTAAAGTGGATAAGATGACTGTTATCAGCTGCTTATGGTATCTCCAGCAACTTCAGAACAGGTGATATTTGGAAACACATTTTAGGAGCAAACAAGCAGAAACTGCCAGCATAACATCAGATTTGGAGATGCACTGAAAAGAGAATGCTTCTCATTCTAATTAATAATAATCACAGTAGATAAAAGTAGTAAAAAGCTCATAACTTCACTGCAAAACGCACAAGAAGTTCTGTTTTTGTCCTCATTTTATTATTACTTGTAATCTGTGTGTGAGAGAGAGAGCAGCCAGTTTGAAGAATTTGCATAAACTATTTTCATTTTCTTGGCCCGACCACAATGTCCCATGATACATTTTGTAATGTTTGTTTCAAGATGTTAAAACCATAATGAGGCTGTCAATGGAACAACTCCAAATGTCTCCTACTGGCAGTGAAGATGACTGTAATTTTGTAAAGCAGGTAATCAGGCCTGTTGGAGGACAAAAAAGCTTTTCGGGCTGTCTCCAGTTTTTGTCCTTTAAAGGGCAGTCAGCTCAAACATGTATGTCCTCGTGTCCTCAGAGCTGCAGGCCTGTGTGTGTATCTGCATGTTATTATGTAAGGAAGAAAAGAAAACAAGAGTTCGACAGGGAAACGGAGGTGGAGTGGAGACCAAAGCATGTCAAACAGCGCTGGAGAATGTGCGTGTGGAGGGAGGGAGGGTGATGAGAGGAGATTGCGTAACGGGTTGAGGATGTAGAACGTGGTTTCCATGTAAATCAGCCCCTGCTGCATAGTGATGTGAAAGAAAACTTTTAATTCACTTACTGCCCATAAATCCTGCCGGTCAGGAGGGCGTGCGGGCTGCAGCAGCGCCACACTACTGACACGGCTGGTTAGCTCTGCGGTGTGGAACAAGATGGGAGCCTCCAGATGACAATGTCGTTATTTACAGTGGTTATTTGAGTGTTTGACTGTTTCTTGTTGTACACAGATTGTAACACAAAGAGTCTGTTTGAGATGAATCTGTTGAGATCTTACCTCAAAGTCCATTTAGTAGGTCCTGTGGAGCTTTCGAACACATCGCCGTCTTCATCAGGAGATGGAAGAGTCCAGTGGTCATGGTTATATAGATGATAAAGTGTACAGGTTCTGGGAGCACTTTGAGTTTCAATGTTGATTCTTGATCTTAGAAAATTGGCTCTGTCCATTTAGTAGCTGTTCTGGAGCTTTCGATAATATAAGGTAAATGAACTTTACAGTAAATGTCATTCCAACTTTTGGCACTTCTCATATATTTTTTTAAAGGGATAATTTAAATGTATCTATTTCTGACATTATTAATAACATCATTCCTATGGGTAAATATAGCGTGTAGCAAATGGAGAAATAGTAAGCCCTCTGTTTGGTTTATCACTTATAAATATTTACTCCAGTAAAATATAAGAAAGTTGTTAGTTGTTTTGATCCATGCCCCTTATTGTTTTTTTTTGTTACAAGTTCTTGCTCCTACTTGTTTGTTTTGCTTATCAATGCCTGGTGATTATGTAATTAGTGTCTATTCTTATATATTTGAATATAATTCCCCTCATTTCTTTTTTCCTCATCTAATGTGATAATACATTGTATTATATGTATTATCCACGAGTTCTTGTACGATGTTAATGTGTTTAATTAAAAAAAATAAGAATATAGATGATCTCTATTAGTAAGGTATTAGTAATAAAGAAGCTAAACTGTGATGGGTTGTCACCATAGCAACCTGTGACATTCTCTAGTCTATGTCAGCAGCAGTGGGTCCTCCTCCCTTCTGGGTGCAGTTGCTACAGTGACACTGTGAGTCGGTCTGGTCATGTGTGTGGGATGGCGGTAGCCCTGGCTCCCACCCAAACACTGTCCTGAGACACAAAGAGCACTCAGCCACTGTCAGCGCCGATCATGCAAAGTCAATGCAGAGCAACTCCTCCAGTGATCCAGAAATGATGCAAATCTGCCTTCTTTCTCATGCTCTGTCCCTCTAAATGTCTTCAGTCAAGTCCTGATGTCACTCACTTTGTGTCATCCATGATGACATGAGGCGCCTCCTGAACCACAATTACATTAAAACAGTCTGGGAATCCTCATAATGACATTTTATTTTCACTGGACATGGCATTTATTCATTTAATTGTCCAATATTGTTTTGGAGAATTACAGTAGTTCTTCATTTAAACACAGTTAGGAATCCTAGAGGTCCCCTGCCTCTGAATGTTGGCCTGCCAAACCACCAAAGTAACATTTCAGTTCAGTGATAAAACTGTAACGGAGAATACTTGCTATATTTGAAGATAATACGTGTTTCAAAATACTTGGATCTCCTTAATAGACATCACAGTTTCTCTGTGTGGCAGCCCCCAGTTGCAGTCCCCTGATCAGTAAGGCACAGCTCTCTGAATAGCCTTCCAGGAACTGTGGCTCCTCCCCCTCACAGAGGCTTTTACTGGCATTGTTCTTTTTGGCATTTTGTTCTCTAAGCCACGAGGACTGGCTAATGCTAGCTCATATTCAATAATCACTGTAACAGATCACATGGAACAGTAAAGTCTTTATGATAGCAGTTCTTGATGGGTTTGAAAACTGGGGGTACGTGGGGAGTCCAGAAAGTTAATCATTAACAGTTTTAATATTAAGGGTTAACGTTTGAATTGTTTTCAGTGGCAATGCTAGCATGCTGATGCTAAGCGGGTATAATGTTTTCCTTGATATTCGAAATATTCTTGGATGCCTCTATGGTAGATATACCACGATAAATTGCCCTTCCAGTGGAGGAAACATGATACAGTGCCCTTTAAGGTGCCCTTACAGTGGAGAAGTGTTTTTTATCTTTCAACTTAGAACTGTGATTTGAATGTATTTTTAGGCTCCAACGTGACAACAGGCTTCTATTTGCACATTGTACAGCACTGGGGACCTCCACTAGGTGTTGCTAAAGTTTCACAGGGGGTCGCAAGGCCTTCTTGATTTTAAACGGTGTAAGAAAACTTATATACACAGTAGGCCTATATCTCAACATCTCTTTCTTTTCTGTGAAGAATACTAAATTACATTGTTATTTTTAAAGTTCAGATCGTTATTTAACATCTAAAGTTTGAAGATCTGAACATAAGCTAAATTCACAGAGCGTTGATTCTGTGATAAACAGCCTCAATCTGCATTGAAAAGTACACATTTAAAACAACCAAAGGGCTGAAAGAACAATGAGGAGAAAACATTGAATTTGTCGAAAAAGAAGACGATTAAGTCTGAATGATTGTGAAAAATCTGATCAAAATTCATTCAAACCACTTGCAGTTATTGCGTTCACTGATAATATGAAATATCCATAAAATGTGTCACTCACAAGAACTTCACCATTGCAAATTCTGTAAATATGGTCTAAATGTGGTCAGTGGCAAAATAAGTGTTAACATGAATCACACTGAACATCAACTCTTTAAAAGAGAGACTAAATGAATCAAGTCTAGAAAAAAGAAAACCGGGATCTTGAACTGAGGGAAGCTTAGCCAAGGACTGAGGCCCCAGAAAGTGAGACTTTGAATTTGTCATGATTGTGACTGTATCTGAGGTCATATTTAAGTGAAAGAAATCCAATTTATTCAAAGTACATTTTCTTAAACAACAAAAACACTATCGAAACGTGACCTACGTAAAAGTTGAATCACATTTATACATCCGTATCCCTCACTGCTTGATTAATCCAAAGTGTTGCTTACAGTTCTATCTGTAAATCCAGTTTAAGAGGATTTCTCAGCAATGCTAAGCCAGCCTCCTACACCCCCCCCGACTCCCCCTTTGTTGTTGGAGAAGTGGAGCTTAACAGAAACTGTTCCAAGAAATGGTTCTGATCTTTATTATGGGTGTTTCATCCACACTATTTTTGTTGCTGTTGGACGCGAACCACGAGTCTGCAGGCTATAGCAAATTAGTGGGGAGCTGATAGAGCACAGCCACAGTGTAAAACGTCCATACAAAGGGGTAAAGAAAATCATAATATGGAATGCATAAATGACCCCGAAGAGGCCGAGTACATTTCTGGTGAACCTCCAGACAGTTAAAACATGGCTGGGATAAATTTAAAGTAAAATCTCATAAAAGACAGACCGAGCAGCTCACCAGCCTCTTGTAAAATGTATCGCCCGCCTCAGGCCAAGAAAATAATGAGTGTGAACAACAGTTGGAGATTTAATAACTCATGTTTGGTTACTTTATTGTTTTTGCAAATATGCTCAGGAACATCAGGAAAATGTTTTAAAGACTGTGCTAGCAAACAGAGACAGATTCACAGCGTCAGCATGCACAGCACAACTGCACGTGTTCTCCAGTGACAGTGCAGAGAAACACCAGACACACCGTGGGATAGAAAAGAAGACAACAAGGTAAGAAAAGAGTGCAAAGGTGATAGAGAACAGGATTATAGCCAACAGAGGAGTTGTACAATGTCATATATTTCTCTAAAACAGCTTTAGTGTCTATGTTGTCGCTATCTGTAAAACTCTTCTAATTAACATTAATCTCCAAAGACAAACAGCACAGTGCATTTTTCCATAATATAACACATAACATCTACCACCGATTAAAGCAGATCAGGGTGGAAGCATATTGCTGCCATCATTACAAAAATGTTTTTTAATAATTGTTTTATATTATGAAGAGAAAACCTGTCTTGCTTTAATGAGATCCTTTTAATGATATAACAAGATATTTTTCATATTATTATGACATAATTCTCTGACTACATACCAAATTTATTTACAAAAAAACTTTTCTGGCCATAACATCAGCTCATTAACCTTGTCATATCAAAGCCTTTCATTAATACACAACATCAATGTGACTCATTAAAATGAGAAATGTTTCTCATTGTAACATGATAAGTTGGTCTATTGTTATTTTGAAGTAAGTCAGTGCCTAAAGAGATGTAATGCAGTGTTCATCAGTCACACAACATAACTGAACTGTTTTCATTCAAATTGTGTTCCACTCCTAGTCTAGATAAGGATGGTAATTTAAATGGGAATTTTTAACTGTTTTTGAAACAGTGTCAATTTATTACTCATGCCTTTATATGGCCTACATACACAACAAACAAAGAGACATTCTTCATTTTTTCAGTAGGGATGGAAACGGAAGATTTTATTGAAACCAGTACCATTATCAGTTCTCGTTCTAGGCCTGGACGGAAACAACCAATCAGAGCCAAGAGCGATATAAAGACACTTTGGGTCGGAGGCGTTGATTGTTGAGTTTCCTTTCCAGGTCCCAGAGGGTCTGTATTTGACGCCCTTGGAATGAGACTCAACAATCAACTCTTTCTTGGCTCTGATTGGTTGTTTTTGTTCAGGCCCGGTGGATTCTTGTAAATGCCATTAGGAGCACTAGGAGGAGCCAGAGGAACCAGATTTTTTCACAGA
>NW_023340257.1:3136968-3143710 GCF_004916995.1 Morone saxatilis | reverse complement strand
ATCTGTCTCATGTACAACTGTCAGGATATAGTGAAAGTTTCAGCAAATATGACAAAAAGTTAGTTTTATAAAAAGTGAAGCTTTTATAAAGTATCTGATGCTGAGCACCACATATATATTGTATTTTTTTTTTTTTCAGGCACTGACTGGATCTGTTTTTCATGACAATTTACCAATGTATATAATAACAAGTAACATGTATTCTTTTAACAATACATTGATTTTGTGTAATAATGAGCACCTTTTGTGACAACATGATAAAGTAATGATCATTATAACATGAAAAGGATCTTGGTAAACCAAGAAAATGTTCTTGTTATAATGAAATACGGAGCAAATATTTAATATCATGGTGGCAGCAATATGCAGCATCAGATAAGGAAATTTCACAATCTCTTCACAACAAATAACTGAACAGCCTGAACATTCAGCACAATTTGCCACAATAAAAAGAACACGTGTTAACAGTTTCACTACAGAGAACTGGAACTGGGTGCTTATGTTCTACTAAGACATGGTTGGTGGCTACACTGCAGCCGCACTGCTGCAGGACAGGCAGACCAAACTTCATCAAGTCACCTTGTAAGGCAAAATCCACTTAAAAGCACTTCATTAAAGAGGAAGCTCCTCTCTGTCAGCACTGGCACCTCGTTCATTCTTTAATGGACGGAATTCAGAACAAGTCACAATCTAGTAAATCAAGCAAATAAATAGGTTAATAAATAGGCTGAATCACAAGTTAACACAGTAAAAAGGAAAGGATGAGACCACCAAACTATTATAAGAGTGCAAAACAATGGAATGATGGAACATTAAGATCTGACTTCATTTTTTTTTAACTTACAAGATGGAATGTAACAATTCTCAAACTTGGCATCTACAGATTCAGTCCCAGGAGATGTATTTGATATCTGATGCATTTTAAATGATTTTACATTTTTAATTAATATAACCCATTTGGAGCTAACTACATACAAAATATGCAGCATTACAGTTCACATAACCTTTCCAAATTTAAGTCAGGACATTTTGGATAGTAGAACGTTTCTGGAAAAGATTGATTTACTCTAGAGTACATCATCATTCTGATAAACTAAACAATATTTTAAGACAGTCTGTGTTAAGACATTAGGGTTAGACATGGCTGCAGTGGACATAGCAATAATGAGCTGTTCTGTAACACACTTTGGATACACACTGGGATATTGTCAGTAAACTACAATACCTTTTCTGTTAGAATATCCAGCTGGGAATGAATTGTTGTGTTACCACCATGAAGGCTGAAGATGCTAAGGCAAATTTACAAAGTGCAACAATATATTTAAAGTGAATGTACACTGTGTGGGGAAACCACTCAAACTCTCTTCAGATGGTTTCTAAAGTGACAACAGAATGAGTGAAAGGTGGAGGTCTGGGATTGAATATATACTGGTTTAACACTGTATCACACACTTGATGAGAAGTTTTTAGGCTAATTAATTAATTAGAACACTTTTTTAATTACAAGTAAAAAAGAAAGGTGAATTACTCAATGTGTGACAATCAGACTGATGTTAGTGGATGCACTCATCAGTTTTAGCCAACAGAGTCTGCATCGAGTTAAAGTTAGCATTAAAGCTAACATATACGCCCATACGGATACAACACCGATATATCCATAATAGACTAATATCCAATATATATCAGTCAGGCTATAGGTATTTGTAACTCCTGTGACAAGTCAAAATGTCTGCTGTGGAAAGTGTTAGTAAGATCCACAGAACACACAGTTGTCATAGGGACTATTTTTTCAGCAAAGGTGGTTGAACTGAAAAGCATGGAGAGATACCACTAAAAGTACGTGAGAAATTGTGCTTATAGGTAATGTACCAACCCTTTTAATCTGCTGCTTAATGAGCCAACTTACGAAGAAAAGTGATCTTAAGACTCCAGCAGTTTACAGTTTTACTCTTGAGTTATTGAATGGACCTGGGCCAACACCATTCCTACCCTTCATATACCTGCTTTTGTGGAGCCTAGTTCTTATAAGATTTAGACATTAACTGCACAGATCATTCTCCAAGGGACCTGTTAAAAGAACTGTGACGCATCTGTGAAGCCAGTAAAATATCTTGTGGCCAACTCTTCACCACACTACACTGCAGTATGCTTTTCCTACACCTGGACACATGCAGGTTAAAAAGAAATCACTACCAGAGACATGTGATCCCTCAGGAAGGCTCAGATTTAGGAAGTATAGCTCACATTATGTCAGAATCACATGTGTGGCTTTATACAGAGCCAGTGGGATGTTGAGGAATGGGTCAGTGGAGGATAAAAACACTGATGCTAAATCCCAATAGAGCATTTTGAGATTTAAGTTGAGGGGAAAAAAAGCAAATCCTGCTCCTCTAGATTAGGGCAACAGGTGTGGGTTTTTCTACCCAAGCGGAGATGAGGGTAGAGTGTGAAGACCATCTGATGTGAGTTTAGTCAAAGCCGGAGAGTTAAGTGAGCAGGAAGAGGCTGGACGTGGAGATTGGAGGAGGCTTTGCCACATGTTTCGATCTGAACAACACGTCAGACACGTTCCGAGATTAAACACAAACCATGTGCTCTCATGTAATCAAAGCTGCTTCAAATGTAGGTTGTGTTAAAGTGTGTGTATATACAGCACACCATGTTCAAGAGCCTCATGTCAACACATCAACACGAAACTAAAGACAGACCTGAGGGGCTTCAGGAGTTTAAAGTGGGGACAGAGAATATTCAGTCTCGCCAGAAACATTCACTTACACTCATGTCGCAGAACATTAGTAGAACAGGAGCAGCCTTGCTGTCATTCTGCCTTTCAGAAAATCATCAATGGTAAATGATCAGATAGCATGATGGGAAAATACAGCTGGGTTTGCAGGTGTTCCATTGGGGTTTCCTCTCATGCCAGCAGCTTCTCTGGGTTCTTGGAGAGGGTCTGCAACAGGCTCCTCTGGAAGTTCTCCTCAGGTATTTCAGGAACCAGGAACTCCAGCAGAAGATCGAATATGCAGTAGACCAGGTGTCTAAGGGAACACAGGACCAGCAGTCAGCCGCATTTCTTTAGTGACTTTATGGGAATGAAACTGAGATAGCTGATTTGAGTCCCCTTAGTTAGACTTGGAGCTCTGTAACCCATGAAAAACCTAATTTAAAGTTTTTCCATTAGTCATGTAGTTTTACATATTGTTTAGGTTAGTGGGTACATTTAGTTGTATTGAATGTTCCTTTTTTTATTATATTATTTTGGCCTTTTTTATTGATAGTGACAGCTAAAGAGCCACAGGTCGGAGTCCATGCAGCAAGGACTCAGTCATGGTGCCACCAGGTGAGCTACCAGTGTGCCCATTATTGTATGCTCCTTTGCCTAGAAGTGATGCAGTGAATCACACTGCACTGTAAATCTATAGTGGATAAATTGTGCATATGGAGCCAGTGGCACTACTTTTTTAGGTACTGCTATACAGTCGACATTGACCCTGTGCACACAGTAAAAACCAAGCGAGGACACAGGCAGTAGAGTATCAATTTGGTCCATGAACTGATAGCACAGATTTCAGTGATATATCAGGCTGGAAGCAGGAAGCAGAGCTGGGTTGTTTGGGTGAGGGGGACAAACTCAGAGTCCGAACTCTAAATCAGATGGTAACAAACATACTCAGCATAAGAAATGGACCTAAATGAAGCCTGAATGGATAATACTTTGTCTCATCATCCTTGAGATGACCCTACAACTAACCCCACATACTTTAAGGTGCCAGAATTCACAGTCAATGTCAGAACAAAAATAAAGTCAGAAGGTTCGGGAAGCTCTCACATAGAATTAAGACTGAATTGCTGACCACTGACATTAACCAGTAAGAGTTCAGTCTGCCTGGCCAAATTCAGTAACCATGCAAGAAGACCTTTATCAAATCCAATATGTAAATTAAGTCTTTTAACAAAATGAAATAATTTTTTTAAAATGTTTTGTATTTATTCATTGCATCTTGATGTCTGTCTGGGAGGTGGATCTGAATGATTCCAACCACTGTTTGTATCTACATCTGTAACCCTTTTTCGACATGTCCAGACATGCCTGTTGTTTAGTGATTGGTCCATATGATTCCAGGTGAGCTTCTCCGTGTATGTGCGCAAGGAGCTTGTTAACAAAAAGTCAGCATTTCCAAACAGCAAACCATGTGGCTGCATCCGAGTACACAAAGCGTGCATGCAGACTCAAGAAGATCATCGGGGTACCGTTTTGAGATCAGGGTGGTGAAGAGTAAAGGCACGCAAAGCACGTAAACTTAATGTTTCAGGTGCACGTTCGTAATAAGGAACAAAACAAACAGGATGCTGGCACACACAAATAAATATCCTCTTGTTTATTATGGGCAAAAAACGAACGTGTTTCAGCTATCAGCCATCATCAGTTTGACATAATCAGCAGAATTTTGCTAATCCTGTTTGTTTTGTTAACATCAGAGCAGACATGACCTGTGAGCTAAGAGAACAGTGCGGGGTCAGTATTGTATTGGAGGTGCCATTTCCAACAGAAACACATTGCCTCCGATTATTGTGCACTACAAGGTATAGCGTTTGCTGTGAATAGAGAGATAAGTAAAAAAAACACATGCAGTCAAAGGCAGCTCTGTAGGCAACAACACAGTGGAGGAAAGAGGCAAGAGGAGAAAGTGCACACTCATTCAATAGCATAAGAAATGCATGTTTGAATGAATTTTAAAGTGGACTGGTTACTACACAGGTTCTCAAACTGGTATGTGTATCACCAGCTCCCTCTAGTGAAACGCGGAGGAATACTCTGAACATATAATACTATCAAAATACTACAAACCTTCAAATGAAAATAGCCTACCTAAACTATTAGATCGCTAAAAAGTAATTTCAAATATGTTTTGCATTTCCTGTAATATTTTGTTTCAATATCAGCTTGCTACATCCATGGACCTTACGTGCACATGCATTCGTGATCAGTTACGAGCTAAAATGTGATGGTAAGAAAGTAAGCAGAGGTCAAATAAATGGTTTAAAAACACTGCAATAATGGCTCCAAACAGAAACTATTAGGAAGCGAAGTCTGGACCAGGAGGACCTCTTTTCCACCAAACTAGCTCTTGGTCTTAAACAGGTTCCGGTCAGGATTAAACAGGACATCAGGACTCGGATGCAGTAGGAGTCATCCGCTGGGCACCATGAATGTCTGTCCAAAATGTCATGGCAATCCATCCAATGGTTGCTGGGCTATTTCATTCTGACACTGTCATCCCGAGCATGGCTAAAAAGGTATTGATATAAAAAGCTTATACTGTTTTGTCTTTTTTGCTTCCATTCAGGAACTACATATCCTATCATGCTTCAAGGTATATTTGTTTGTTTTGGAGGATCACACAGCTATTAGTTCCTTTTCACACTGTAACTATGTATGTACAGACATCACTGATTACTTCAGATTGGATTCGACTGATCTGAAGATCTTTTTTGACTTCTAAGCAGATAACATTCATCAGTGATGGAAGGAAGGACTGCAACAGACTGCCATAAAGTGGCTAATGAGTGTTTAGCGTATATTCACCTGTTAATGTAGGGGTCTTGAAGGGAGTCCAGCGCAGTCTGCCAGCTGAGTTTATACTTGTCTGAGCCCAACATGTCTGAGACCAGATCTAGAGACACAAAGACATGGACAGTGTAACTGTAAATGGTAAATGGACCTGTACTTGTATAGTACCTTTCTAGTCTTCCGACCACTCAAAGCGCTTTCTACACTACGTGCCACATTCACCCTTTCACACACATTTCGACAGCGATGGCAAAGCCCATCGAACAGAAACTAACTCATTCATACACATTCACACAGTGTGCAATTAGTTGTTTGTTGTCCCAAGTTGAGGCACTCATTTTACCTTGACTAACTTATATAATTTTGAGCATGACACCAATATTAGAGAGAATTAAATTATATATAGTGGTCGGTATTCAAAAAAACTTTGATTAAGATCTTTCACATTTGGATATTAAATAGTTATGACCAAGAGACATAGTACGTAGTAAACTAAATTTATTTTTGAAAAATGTCAACTATGTAATTTCTGTACAAAACGTGCTTTTTGTTGTTAGGTATTCAAATACATTTATCGATACATCCGTGATAGTCTAAAATGTCAAAAAAGTCCAATAGTACTGGCAATGCAATGTATTGGTCAGGCTCTAATTTACACATTTTGTGCTCACCATTGTTACGGTAAGTCTGTGTGTACCTGGTAGGAGTCTCATCAGACAGTGTAAGGCTTGCTGTCTGGTGCTGTCCTTCTGCTGCTGGCTACGTTCAAGTTGAGGAGCCGTCGGCAGGGTGCCTCCAGGCCACACAGCCTCCTGGATGACCTGCAGGTACACCACCCAGTACCTGGTGCAAGTCAGGTTGGCTACGCTCACATCCAGCCATCTGAAATTTACCAACACACAACAGTGGTTTCAAGTTAGCACAGTTGATGAGTGGAGTCGAGGGTTGGCCGCTGCCTAAGAAGCCAGACATTTTCTGTTATTCTGTTATTCAGGTTTTAACATATCTGCGTTGTATTTTTGTGATTTGGATGAACAGTCATGAACAATTTCCTTGAGACCTGATCACCAGCATTTAAAACCTCAAATTTCGCCTGAAATCCATTTCAGTGGAATCATCACAATCATTCGAGCCAGTCATTCAACTTGAATTTCCCCAGTGTAGGATCAA
>NW_023340257.1:3136764-3136897 GCF_004916995.1 Morone saxatilis | reverse complement strand
GCTTATTAGCTGTGTTGCACCATTCACCATTATTTATCGCCCTCTCCTGGAGTGAAATCTGTATAAAAATGTATCCTAAAAGGTAGGTATGGTATTTTCTCAGTTGTAACTTTTTTTAAAGTATTTTTTGGGG
>NW_023340257.1:3121030-3136685 GCF_004916995.1 Morone saxatilis | reverse complement strand
GCTGCAGCAAGGACTCAGCCTCAGTACATGGGTTGCCAGCTCTACCAACTGAGCAAACTGGGAACCCCTGTTGAATGACTTTTTAATAAAATCCTGCCAGGCTTCAAGCTGTGTGCTTGTCTCTGAACCACAGTGGTTTGGACCAATCAGCATCCACTGAGGAAATACTGCTAGCAACGGCATGAGCTATAGATATGACTTAACACTAGTTGACAACGTGTATGAGATGTGGCGGGGTCTTAAAAAAACAATAATGGCGGCTGCCAAGGAGAATTAATTTCTTCAATGAGAAGAAAGAATGGCACTGAAGGATTTTCTCTGCTATAAGCTCTTCTCCTGACTGCATTCAGTAAGACGTCATATGGTCTGTTGATCTGATTGCTTGAAGTTCGCCCGTAATAGACAGCTTCATCCAATCACCTGCCAAGTATTTTTTAAAAGTGCCTGTCCTTTTCCAAACACTTTTGTACAACATCCCAGATGGTTTTGTGTAACAAAACACCTGGTGCAGTCAGGTTACAAGTGTCTGGCCGCACCAGTTTGCATGGATGAGCAAATTGGTGCATCTCATGTCAAAGCAGAATGACCTTGGCAACAGTTGGTTAACCTCGTGACTTTAGGTCAGTAAGTTCAATGTGTTGTGACCTTTTCATCATGCCTGACCTGACGAGTACTGGATGATCCTGGCCTCGGACCAGGCAATCCCTTTAAATGTAACCCATGCCTCATTGCATTCCCACACGGATTTGAAACTCAACGTGCAGCGGAGGAGTTCGGCTTGGCAGAGTCTCACACTGGAACTGATCTCAAACTGAGCCCATTTCCCTCAAGTCTTCCACATTACTGCTGGATTTAAAGTCTTGTGATGAGTAAATTCAGCAAGCTGTGTGTAGCTGTGAGACACTGACCCTTCCACTGTGACCCGACCCTTTTCACACCAAGATTTACCATCTGAGGGGTGGAAACACAGCCAGTCGCCATCCAGACTGGATGAGTGGGTTATTTAAAGCACAAAGTAAAAGCTAAAAACAACATCTCAATGTAGCTCAAGTATTCAAGCATTGTACGGGTCAGGCCCGTAAAGCTGTAGGAGATACTAGCAAGTTGGTAGTAGTCTAAATGAAAACACAGTAACTAAGTATATAAGTAAGTATATAGTGTTCAAGAATATTTAAGGCTTGAATAAGATAATTTCAGTTACAGTAAGAGCTTTCCTGGACTTGCAGACACCCTAAAAATGTCTAACACCATGCAGATGCTGTTATGCAACATTGTTCAAAACCTCAGAGCTATGGTAAAAAGAACCAGGGACCTCCCTCTGGGCCTAATGTTCTGCTTCTTTTGCTCAGTTCATGTGGCCCCTAATTAAGTTATTTCATTAGCTTGCTCTGGCCAGTTACCACACTGCTGAGCTGCACTTGGACAAGTTGTACCAGCCGCAATTTTTGGTTGCCACTATTTTATATGCCTTTATCCCTTAGTATTCCATAACAGCACAACAAAAACCAAATACTTAATACTGATGGTATTTTCAATTCCTGAAGTTGTACAACTCAAACAGGTGGGAGACACTTTTATGTAAAGGGAAATCCCACTGGTTGGTGCGCAGACTTTCCAAAAATACCAAACTGACAGGCTGAATTTGAGGAAATAAATAAAATGATCTATGAAATTTAAAATGAGAGCGGAAACAATGATTTGAATAATTGTTTAGTCAATTGAAAGAAAATGATTCAGCAACTATTTTGATAACCAACTATAATTCTAATTTTTTTTTTTTAATTCCCAACATATCCTGGTTTCAGCTTCTCAGTTGTGAGAGTTTCCTGCTTTTTTTTTGGCTCTTGTTTAAGTGTCTGAAGAGACCTTAAATTGCTTACAGTACACATGTTTGCATCAACATTCAAAGGCTTTATGGCTACAACATTCACCAAGCAGTAGCCAGGCTAAAGGCTTAGACACGGTCTCCACAAATATGATCAAACGCAGTTTTATCCTCTTCTGAAAAATGGAAGAATATGCCCTATAGCTGCAGCATCATTATAGCTGACATAAATAAATATGGGATTCACATTTCAGTTTGGCTTTAAGAGGGGATTTGAGGGCAAATCTGGGTTTAAAAGATGATTAAAGAGAGAAGCAAATATTAATAAAACAAGTTGATCTGAAAATAAAATCCTACACCCACATATGCACAAACACAGATAATGGTGTAAATTGTGCTAGTATGTTGGAAAGCGTCCTTACCAACAAAGCCTAGCCTCACCCCCAGTAACAAGAGTGTATTTTGGTCCAGGCTGGTTAAAGCTCAGCAGGTGGACAATGAAGTTCGTCTCTTCACCAGCTCATACCAGCCAGAGACAAGCTCACTAAATCACACTGTGTTATGACTGGCCACCGCAAACAGGAACATATGGACGCTGAGACCTCCAGTCACTGACAGCCAGACGCAATAAAAAGCTAAAGCACTTCAACATTATTAGGACTAATTTACAGTTTGTCAGGGATTCCACAGTCACTTTAGTGCTACGACTGTAAATCTTTAGAATGATTACATCTCCTGATGGTTATAGGGGGAAAATGTTTATCATTCCTTAAAGGGCTTGCTGTCGACTGTGCAGACTGACACACATTTCATTTTGACGTTTTAGATTTTGACTGGGACGCACAGAGGAAGCACCTTTGATGATACAAGATGGTATCCTGAGGGCGCCCGGTTAGCTTAGTCGGTGGAGGTGGCGACCCATGTGCGGAGTTGCTGCAGCGGCCCAGGGTTCGAGTCCGACCTGCTGCCCTTTGCTGCGTGTCATCCCCTCTCTCTCTGCCCACCTTTCCTGTCTATCTTCAGCTGTCACTATCCAATAAAGGCAATAAAAGGCCAAAAAAATAACTTGTATCCTGGAAGATAAGCATGAAGAGACCCATTTTCCTGAAGGTAGTACACAAACATGAAGGTCCCATGCATCTCAGGGCATTCTCCTAAGTTGATTAATCAATTAGCTCTCAACTATTAAATCAACTGGCAACTCTATCATTTTTTAAAGAAAAAAAGTCAAAATTCAGCCTTTAAATGTGAATACTATCTGGTTTCTTTAGTCCTCTATGACAGTAAACTGAAAGTCTTTGGGTTGTAGACAAAGCAAGACATTTGAGGACGTCACTTTGGGCTTTGAGAAACACTGAACAACATTTTTCATCATTTTCTGGATCAACCCATTGATTAAACGAGAAAATGATGTACGGATTAATCATTAGGGAAAACAGTTGTTAGTTGCAGCCCCATTCTCCATCATGGTTTTTTACAGTGCTCTGATTGTCTTGTTGCTTTGATAAGAGAAGGAGAGATAGAGAGCTGGAAAGGTTGAACAGCGGTTGCCTCCCATGTCAATGCAACCAGACTACAAGGAGCAATCTCAAATTACTGTTATAATCACAGTCTAAGGGAGCTACACATCGGAACAGATTAAAGTTTCAATTTTGAAAAGGCAGAAGCCAAATTGTCAGAGTCAGCTCCTGGAGCTTTTGATCCTATCAAACAATCCTCACCAGCTATTGGAGTTTGCTCATTTTCCATAGAACAGTAGATGATTCTAGTCCATGATTTTAAGCACCTCTAAGACTTTTTATTCATGCTAACCTAAAAGATGACAATTCACTGTTCATTTTTGAACTTGGATCAGCTTTTGACATAACATACTGTATGGTGAAAACTCAAAAGCTCCAGAACCAGCAAGGAAGTTGACCTTGAGCTGAGACTGTTTTGTCAGCCACTGTTTCATGGGTGAAGAATGACCTACAAACTTTATAATAATTGAAATGCACATTACTCCGTTTTTAGCATTATATAAAAATGCTAAAATGCTAATTATGTGAATTTAGAATTAAGAAATCAAATGTAGATAAAAAAAGTTTAGGACACCAAACACGAATACCCTATCCAGATCATAAATATCTGTGCATTTACAAAATAAAATAAAAAACAACAGTAGCACTTGCTACAGCACACTTACAATAACAAAAGTAAAGTGGTCCATAATATTCTACATAGCTTTAAAACAATAGAATACACAAACTTATTGTATTTCAATGACTCAATTAGACACTTGCAGAGACTGAACTGCCCACTAGACTAGAAACAGCAAGAACTGCTAACGTTATGTACATGAGCCGAACCAACCAATCAAATCATATAACAAGCAGCAAAAGTCATACACTCAAGTCACTACATGAAAAATGCTGAAGCATTTACTACTAGCACAAACACCAGTAATGATACAAAAGCAAAATTAGCCTGTAGCTATGATGATTAATGAGCTACAGCTGTGCACACAGTGAGTAAACAAACTGAAATGTTAGGGCTTGTGTGAGCACACTGAATAAAGCCTCTCAGACTGAAAATACTACATTTAAGACTGCACAGAAGCATAAATGCATAGTAATAGACAGGTAGAAGATATGTTTAATTTCACAGTAATGCATTCTGTTACTCTCTCCAGCTGGAGTAAGTGGGGTCGGGTGTTTTTTTTGACACTGCAAAAATATAAACAAAATCACTCACACCACAGCTGGAAAATGACCATGCCTGATTGACAAATAGAGTGGAAAAAGTGACAGAGGCAGAGGAGCGAGGCCGGGTGGCTGTGTGAGTGAAGAGAAGGGAAGCCAATGTTCATTTGGACAAGTGGGTGAGACAATTAATGAGCTGCCTGTAGCGCTGACAGGAGAGGCTGAAGGTTGATGAGCGGCTGTTGCCTTCATGCTGTTCATTTAAAATATACACTGCCATTTAATGAATGTGTGTTGGCCCAGGTTATGCTCGCGTGCCTCATTTGTCTAAAAGAAAGATAACATAGCGGCTGGCTTTGTGGCCGATTAATATTTATTGAAGCTGAAATGCTGCTACTTCACATCAACTTGACATGTGACATGGAGCTACACATACATCATTTATATCACTGTACTTTATTACAGTGACACAGTTACTATTTCACATGCAAAAACAAATAAAAGTTGAAAGTCGGTTGTGGTGTTAATTTTACAATGCTTTACATGTGGCCCAGCCTATTATGTTGGTTAGTTGCTTGTAATTTGAGCCTATTATAGAAAGTCTATGACAAAAGCAAATCTAATTTGTAGGCAATTTTGGAGTCATTTGTCAGTTTCTTTTTTTTTTATGTGTCAATCCACACCACATCTGAGAGACACATATGTGCACATTTTTAAATCACACTAATCTGCTATTTTGTAGAAGTCGTATACTGCACTTGTGAGCTACTGTACATCTACAATGCTTGTTTGATTCATCCAATTCACCAGGAGCATATAAATTGAAGAGAAAAATAACAGATAATAAAATAAAATAATATAAAAAGAAATAAATAACACATACTTCAGCAGTGTTTTCCCCTAATGTACGTCTGTTTTTGTGACAGGCCTCATGCAGAACGTTCCTAAAAAAAAACCTTGAGTAAACCTTGAGTGTCTCAATTGAGCTTCACACTTCAGTTTAAATTATGCTGACACTGTCTGGTCTAGGATCTGATTTAATTGATGGCATGCAGCAGACAGGCTATTCAAAATGTTCCAGGCTAAGGCATTCAGCCGAGACCAATCAGAATATGATTAAGATAATGAAAAACAAATATTTGTAAATATTTTTAATTTACATTCTCAACAGCATTTACTGTAAGTGAATCTCATATAATCTCATAGCAACAACATGACACTGTGGTATAATGTCCTGCATACCAAATACTATGGTAGAGAGCAAAAATATGAAGCAGGAAAACATGCTTCATATCAGTATTGTCTGTGGTTTCATTGATCAGTATCATTCTTCTACCTAATTTAGGCAGAGACTCATCTCCACAGCACTACTGCTACTACTAAAACTCCACAGAGAACCTTTAAAGGTACACTGTGCAAGATGTGGCCAGACTTTTAGATTAAAAAAATGTCAGTTAAGTAACTTTAATAACAGAATGTAAAGAGGTAACAGTTCTAACATTATGTCAAAGACGTCTATGTATTGTATTGCTGCGATATCTACTGACATGAGCATGCTAATCAGCTAGCCCTGGCCTGTCCTGTCCTGTAATACCACTACACAGTAGCGTCCAGTCTGCCCACAGTCCAACATGAAAGGATGAAGAAGCAGAGCTGCCCTGAGGGGTTGTCAGTCTTGTTAGAGGTACAGCCCTCAGGATGGTGTCACAGAAACACAAAGATGGCTGAAGCTCTTGGCACCCAACTTATAGCACCACCCCAACCACCATATAAAAAGAAGCAAAACAAGTAAATACTGCGTGCCTTTCAACTGCTGGAGACAGCTCTTGGCGAGTAAAGACATGCAATTTGATGCAGAATTCATGTTTCTTTTAGACTGGTAAGTAACATCTAACATTGGCTATTTAGCAAAACATATCCATAGCGCAACTAATGACAGCATAGCATCAATACATGGTTTTGATGTGGCTGTTTTCTTGCTACTCTCACTAAAACTGAGCTAAGCAAGCTATAATGTAATAATGTAACCAATAGTCTAATGCCAAATGTGAAGGTTATAAGACGGCAATATTATTTTAACAAGCTCTTTTGCGTATTCTTGCCTTGCTCTTATGATTGTAAATTGAGATTTTACAGAACCATTAGTAGACCAACTGAAATGTCGGTCAGCATTCCTGTGATGAGATTATGCAAGACTGGAAGTTTGGAAAGTAAGCTTTATATTTTTTAGAGGCCATTGCAAGATTTATTATGTGTGTCTAATTGTACAAAATGTTGAACGGTGTCATTGCTGCAATTAGTAGGGAGGAGGTAAATGGTAAATGGACCTGTACTTGTATAGCAACTTTCTAGTCTTCCAACCACTGAAAGCGCTTTTACACTACGTTGCCCACCATTCACCCTTTCCATACACATTCACACACCGATGCACAGCATCTTCTCAAAGGATACTTCGACATGTGCAGCAGGAAGCCGGGGATCGAACCCATAACCTTCCGATTTACGGAACGACCCGCTTCTTCCCTGAGCCACAGCCCGCCCAATAAGATGAAATGTGGGCCCCTATTTGCTTGGTGCATGGGGGTTAGAATTACATATTGGTGTCTTTTAACGGTTTGTCATTTTATGGCTTGTGCCACTGTTGCCCACAACATACATTAGGAGAATTTGCTAGCATTTACATTATTTGGATTTAAACTGATGAGAAAATTCTATTTTGAGATGAGGAGGCAAATAGACCCTGCCTGTTTACTAATGCATTATTCATTAATTTATCTTTAACTGCTAAATAAGTTTTAGAAAATCAATCAATGCAGCCTTTCTGTAAAAACAGAAATTCTCCTCTTCCTTGATAACTTCTGAATATCATTTAGTGGTTTTTATGCCCCTCCCTCTTGCCAGAGCAGGTCCAAATGGTCTGAAATCTTGCATCTGCAAAAACTTGCATAAAGTTAAATGATCCTTATCTGCTGCGTATAGAAACTGTGAAAACCACAGATCGGACGGCTAAAAAATTCACACTATAGATGCTGCTATTAACTAATTATTAACAATTCATGACCCTTAGCAGCCTCATATTTCACATTACTTTAAAAAACAAACACTGAACGGCTGACTAGGCTAGGCCGATTATCGATTGTATTTTTAAATGTGAATATGGAATTAGACCATTTTATCTCACTATATTCGATATAGTTCAAAGTTGCGCTGTTGGATCCGTTGCTTCCAAGCAAGCTTGCTGACCCGCGAGCCTCTCTGCACTGCTCCCCGCCACCGCCCCTCCTCTTCTCAATAAACCTAATTGCTAACGTAATGTTTGTGTTCATGCTTCCATAATTAAAAATCGTTGTCAGACTGTTAGGTAAGCTAACTGCTGGGAGTAATTAACTGATGTTACACGGTAACTTAACGTGCTAACGTTAGCGCTACACTTAGCTAACGTTAGTTAACGTTGTGTTTTACTAACTTAATTGTACTTGCTTGGTGTAATAACGGTAGCAGTTTTGCGTGGAGTGGTACAGCCTTCTGCCCTTTTGAAAATATTAATTTAAAAGTTAATTTAATGCAGCCTAACCTTCTGGTCACAACGTTCTGTGTGTGTGTAGGTGCTGGTCTCTGTGTGTGTAGTGGTGTGTGTGTGGTGTGTGTGCTTGTGGTGTGGTGTGTGTGTGGAGTGTGTGTGTCTCTGTGTGTGTGTGTGTAAGAGAGAGAGACTGAACATTTGCTCTCACTTTGCGGAAAACATATCGGGATATATATCGTATATCGATATTCAGCCTAAATATATCGGGATATGACTTTTGGTCCATATCGCCCAGCCCTAAACATGACTGTGACTACAAAGTCAGACTGGTACAAACATCACAGCCTGTAACAGACTGACAGCTTGTAGCCGGACGATTACACAGGAAGCTCTATGTTGCCTGTGTTATCTCAGAGCAATAAACAGTATCGGTTTGCATGGGACAGCTCATGTAACTCATCCAGGCATGTTTCGCCTCAAACTATGTACACTGGAGGTCCAGAGAGAAACTTTTCTGGATTTAAAAGACAGGTCATAGCTATCCAGACAGGATGTGGAGTCAAACACAGCATATAAACACATTTTTAATGGCTGTGGTCTATGTGAGTCCATCACCGCTCACAGAGACAAGTCTGTCTGTTATCATAAATGATCTCCACATGTTTTAGCTGCAGGCAGAGTCTCCAAGAGTACAGTGCACTCCTACAAATAAAAACCTCAGACTTCTTTTCAGAGCGAAGCACGTGGAGATATAAACAGGATGAAGACATACAAACATCTCTGAATTGGATCTTCAATCACTGTTGCTATTATATTAAGATTTCGATAATGTTAGCACTGATGCTGCACAACACATTTTACTCTGCATGCCAGCAGCCTGAAGTTGTAACCGCATCAAATGTGTTGTGAAAATATGAAGTCCCTGGAGAAAGTAACTTGAGTTGATTTACGCCATTTTATTTCAAATACATTTTTTCCAGAGTTTGAAGAGTTTTGTAATAGATCTTTGGGGTAAAAGTGGCATGCCTTCATGTCATGCATGAGTTTTCCTCAAATGATCTCCCTACTATTAGTATGAATAAATATGTTCAATTTACACATCAAAGAAACATAAACAATTTTGGTATATTTAGGTAATTTGTAATTATTTATAATACTTCTGTAAATGGTTGAGCTTGACAATTCATTCTTGACCTAGGAGGAAGTAGTTGACAATTTCAACTCAGGACCTTCTTGCTCACTTATTCTATTGAGCCAGTAAGCCTCTCAAGCTTTCTCTCAACAATCAACAAAGGTCAAGAATGAAGAAGAAAGTCCCTGATTGAGAGCTACATAGCGAGAAAGTAAGAGCACTTTGACTTAAGATTGTTTTGTCAACTGATAAATCTAATTTCTGTTGAAAAATATTCCCTTACTAATCCTAAATGCTGTCGGGACTTCATCACTAAACTGGGCTTTTTCAGACTTTAACAGCAATTAGCTTTGTTGCAGGTTATTGTTTACAGCTCCCCACATGGGATTACAGGACACTGCTTATATGAAATATAAAAAATATAACATATCTTGTAGAAACATATACAAAAACAAAAGAAAACCACCAATTTTAACATTATATACGCTTCCATATATTCAAGAGTATTGTGTTAACATACAGAATTTCCAATAAATTGAGCAGCAGAAGACAGAGAAAATGCTGGAAACCTCAAATTTGTCTTGCTTTTCTCCACATCTCCTACATTTTCTCAGAGAAACTGTAATTTTAATCGTTCGGTCAACTCAATCGTGGCAAATTATCAACTTTAGAAAACAATTTATGTTTTTATCTTACTAAACTAAGTATTGTATGGTTTCCAGTAAAATGGACATTAGGGGATGCCCTGATAGCTCACCCTGTAGAGTTGGTGCCCCATGTACCAAGGCTGAGTCCTTGCTGCAGCCATGGGTTTGACTCTGACCTGTGGCCCTTTGCTGCATGTCATCCACTCTCTCTCCCCCTTACCTGTCCATCTTCAGCTGTCGCTATCCATTAAAGGAAATAAAAGCCTTTGTTATCTATTATCTATTATGATGTAGTCTGGTATATGTTGCAGAACCCAATACACAATCATTGTAAATATATACATGCGTGAAACAGGAGAAAAAAAGGCTTAAAACGTAAAAATACTGCTCACGATGCGTTTATGCACGTACAGCATGAGTATAATGCACGCCCTTATGTGGCCTGAGTAGACAACTACATTTATCCAAATAGTAGCGTATCTGTGCTGTCAGATACGTGTGATGGTTGACTAAAGACATGGCTGAAATGCCTTCTGGGTTACATATATATATTAATATATGTGTTAATTATAAACAACGGAATTCATCTTTCCATATTCATATCAGATATACTAAATGTACGCAGTTTTGGTTTAGTCTACATATTATTAATGCACTATTTTTTAATCATGCTCCAGGAACACAGAAGCTTGTATCCATTACAACACTGTTTGTGGTAAATCGTGCAAAGAATCTTGACTGGTCATCTGCAGATTTTCAGGGAAGAATGTAGCCACCAGGTAGTGACTTTCTGCCGCTGTACAAGATAACCTGCCTAACTGTGACCGCAGTCTGAGGTGAGTACTGTGAAGGCTGTGAATTTGAACTGTTTAGCCCGGTTCCCATTAAGAGTTCCATTGTCAGTAAATGGTCTTACATCACAGAGAACAACAGCAGGAGAACATGGACATCATGAAAACAGTTTACATCCCCACAGATGAGATCATTTATCTTTAGCCTGTGAGCAATCAGGAGGAATCACCAGTCATGATGTGGACACGGCAGTGAGGGCAGACAGGAGACGTCTGGAGATGTGCCTTGTACAACACCATGACCAAAGAATTCCTGGGTGAAAGAGAAGCACAGAGGTTTCTTAAAATGAACACACCACGACACCTCTTGAGACAAGAAGCTGTGCTAGTAGCGCATGAGAGCATGGCTAAAATGATGAAGTGTCTGGGACTAATGGAAAGGCTAATTTTGTCCTGTTGAGTCTTATATTCTTGGATGTCGATCTTCAGGCCACCTTGTGGTGTTTTGATCATACGATTATGTTTTTATGAGCGGATCCCCGTGTTTCCCAACCCAACGCACACACAGAAACACATTTTATTTATTTTTTTATTTTATTTAAAAAAGCGTGTTTTGATGAGATATACAGAGTGTAAAAATTACTTTGTTTCTAAGAAAACTCCACAAGGTACCTTGTGTGTAAAGAGTAAATGTGTGACGTAACTACTTGCTATCAAAAATGGCTGCTGTGAAAAAGGTCTACTGACAAGTCAATTTGAAGCAAGCTTCTGAAATGTCGCAAAAAGAAAAAAAGAGAATGCAAATTTGCTGTGTCTCCATCAAATGGTTTGGACTGATTTCTTTCACGCACTCGCCTCACAGCAAGAAGGTCCTGGGTTTGATTCCTGGCTGCCTTTGACCAAGGCACTGGCTTGGATCTGGAGTTGGTACCAAGGCACTATACAGTGGCTGCTCACTGGTCCTAATAATCTTAATAATGTTAAATGTGCCAGAACAAATAAAACTCTAGATATTTGGCACTGTGAGTAATACAGAAATATAGGGGCAAATATCCGACACATATGTACTCAGGACACAGGACAGAACAGGATTGAAACCACTGACCAGCACACACACTATTAAAAAAGATAATCCAATTGACTTTTCAGAAATAAATCATGTCCAGATGGGGTTATCATTGCTAAGGAAAGGCTCCCAAGAGAAGCCCATTCAGGCGATAGAGAGATTGAGGTAACTGAGCCTCTCAACAGCGATATGATACGATACAAACGATTCATTTTCTAAATGCCTTGATACAGATCTCCAATATCAATGATCCGGCTTTAAAACGATACAGTATAATTTAAATTCCATTGTTTCTTCTGGAAAAAAACTGTGTCGTGGTAAAAATAAAGACAGTGCCAGGTGCTCGGTTCAGTTTAAGGAGCAAGGATAAAATTAGAGGTCAGTCAGTGTGATGAAGTGTTAATTTTCCAGCGTTAACAGCCAACCCTTACTCAGAACAGTCATGGCTAGAGACTGAAGTAGAGACTTAGATTAACGCTACATCTGTTTATATACAACACACACTATTTGTAGATATGGTAGCATGAGTATTAAAACGTGTTTCCCATAAGTCCAATCTATTTGGACACCTCACAAAAATAGGTTTGCCCCCACCCAAAGACATATTTTTATATTTTTTCCTTTCACATGTATGCTTGATGTTTCAACACTGTTTCAGGCCAACAAAAATCATTGCCAAAAGTGTGAGATACTCTGTCTGCACACTAAACACTGAGATGTAGGATGGCACACTGTGAAGGCCCTAAAAAGATACTTTCATTATCTGCTCCTCACTGATTGTGATTGGTCCTACATTATCACTATTATCTTTTTTCCTCAAGATAAAACTATGCATTGTGGTTGGCATACACACATCATTGGTTGTGGGGTGTGACATTCACAGCATAATGAAACCATCATGCCTCAACACTAGGGGGCAAAAAAGCAACAACAGGAAGATGGGTGTCACCATCATCATAATAGCCACAGTACAGAAAGATATATTCCTGCAGGAAGAGACCGACCAGACTTCCACACTGTGCCCGTTGTGAGTGCCACAGATCTCAGCAGTGAGCATAGTTGTTTTCACCTCAATGTGTGATGTGTCTGCTCCCAGTGAGGCGTACACCTCATCACACCACCTCCATTCAGGCTACGGTGCCGTCTTACAGCTGTCTGCCGTGCTGTCTAAGGTCAGCCCTGTTTCTCTGTGTATGAATGAATGTGCGCGCTTACGTGCTGGGGCTGGTTTTATTAGGACTGTCGTGGCGCCTCGTTCCCCATGGCTGCTCAAAACACAGACATGTGACGTTACAGCCCTGAGCCAGAATTTAATCACATATGGCACACTGAGGTTTAAATTAACACCGCCTTGGTTCTATACGTGTTGCACATGAACTTAGCACACAGGACAAACACCTAGATGAGTCAGTGCATGTAAACATCAACACACAGACAGACAGACAGACAGACAGACAGACATAGGTCAAGGTCCCTGCCTATGCTACAATAACATTCATCGAACTGCTGTCATCACAATTGCAGTCTTATGGCAGTCACCAAAGAGATTGCTTTTCCCTTTGGCGCATGCAACCACACACAGATTTAGACTATGCACACACACACAGCAGAGTGCTTTCAACCAATTAGAACTGACAAATGCCAAGTAATTCTATATGAGAGATTGTGGTCTGGTAGAGACTTAGACTGTACAGCATTATTGCTACCATGAAAACCACCAGAGTTGTTTTCCAGGCCCACTCTGTGAGAGAGATATTTTTCAAGCGGATAGTGCCCATCCAATGTTCTGCTCCCTGCCTGTGGGCCTAATGTGGCTTAAATTCAACAAAACATGTAGTGTAACTGTATTAGTGTGGATCACTTCAGGAGAACTTTGAAAAAAAATGCGTCTGTCACCAGTCTGTTCTATCAGCCTGCTAATTTTACAAATGCCTTGCAGATGTTTGTGCCCTATTTACGGGTCTTTTCCTTAGTTTCTGTCATGTATATATATATAAAGTTACAATGTCGAATGTTTATATTAAACAAGGCCAAAGTGTCAAATAATGAGGGTTAGGGTTAGGGTTAGTACGTAGAAATAGTTTCTGTGAACAAAAAGCTCAGAATTCAGACTGCTCTGAATGCAACGTTTCCAACAACGTAGTCTAGTCACAGGTCTCTTTAAAGGTTATCTTCCCCAGGCAGACCACAGATGGGCATGCCCACACAGTACAGGGGCATGCTCAGTCTGTCTAAGTTATCTGACTGCTCAGAAGTCAAGTTTTTTGTGCTTTTTAGTTGTTAAGGAAAGTTACATATTTTGTTTTTCCTCTAATGTCCTGCAGCTTCTCTGCCTCAATTCTCTGGGATTTACTGAGTTTATTGATGGACATATTAGCCTTACTTGTTGCTGTTAGCTGACCGCTAGCTGCTACTAACTTCTAACAGACTAGGAGCTTAGGGCACGGCAATCCCTGCAAGCTAACCAGCTAATAGCAGCAGCTAGTTAGTGGCTAAAGTAGCACAACAAGTGGCTATGGCTTTATCTCCATCAGTCACTAAAAGCTGAATCAGAGCAGCCAGAGGACATCCGAGGGAAAACCAGAAAATATTTTCTCCATAAAATATAAAGTTGCATCAAATTCAGTGAATAAAGCTGTGTGCTTTTGTACAGTTACCAGTGAGGCCTGGTCCCCAGAACGCAGAAGTATAAAGAGAACTGGATACAGTGTTGAAGGTGGCGCTTCAGTGGCCCATGAAGCCAAAAAAAGCCCCTTCCCACTACAAAGAAATAACCTGGAAGAATGCATACTGCACATCCTCTATGGGCAACAGTGGCCCACTAAGCATGCGCACTAGAGACTTCTGCTGGCTTGCCCCAGACACACTCCGCTCTGGTGGGTGCAGACTTCCACAATGTAGTCCAATCAGAAGAGGGAGAAGGGGGGCTTTAAGAGACAGCTTGTTTGAGACAGAAGATGAACTGAGGGGCTGCATGAAGAGCCAGTACAAGATAACTAATGATGTTTTTGACGAGTAGAAGAGTAAGACCATAGAGCTGGAAATGAGAACAATATGTCCCTATACAGATTTACAGTATACAGCACTGAGTGTAAAGAAACAGATAGGTACAGGATTTAACAGCAAGTGCTGTACACAATGAGTACATGGCTGCTGCCGACCAGACTGCCTGGGTGAAAAACACGAGAGCAGAGGGAACTAGCCAGCTACTCTCTGTGGTACTGATGACTCCACTGTTGGGCCTGCCAGGAAACAGACGTTTACAGTACAGGTGGCATACTATAATCTTATGAGGAAAATCCCCTCGAGTGTTGCCCTTGAATTTCCAAAGATACACAAGTAGCAGGCGTAGAGAGTAGGCAGTGCTGCCCCAATATGATCTCAGAGGAAGATCCCAGAGAGAGGCAGAACACAGCTCCACATATTACATCTGCCTACTCCTTTCATTCATATATAGACCGAATGGAGTCTGCAAGTGAGTCCATACATTTTCAGCACACGCTTGTAATGCCAAACGAATGGCAATCCTGTGAGTGAGATGACTGACTAGGTTTAGTGTTCTTATTTAGAGAATTCTTTAAAGCCACATATAAATTATCATGATAATGCATTTCTTGGGCATAGTTTTCCATTTTTCAGAGAGGATATAAAGTCTTTAGGGGCCTATTGGTGGAAACAGTGACTAATCTTGAGCCTCTACGTGCGTGTTCCCCATGACAGTTGACTGTCGTTTGAGGGCTGGCATTGCTCGGAGACACCCTGTCAACTTGTGGTCTATGGTGAACGTCACACTATATCCTGCAACTGTTAATAAAAGGTATTTTTTCCCCCCATTTTTCAACACATCAACATAGTTCAAGCTATCAAATATGAGTGTCTTAAGTGGTTGTCCCTTTAGAACCTTCAACATTTGGGAGGAACCATGATGCAGTTTAAGGAGTTGAGGATTTAGTGGCATCTAGTGGCGAAGTTGCAGATTGCAACCAACTG
>NW_023340257.1:3117940-3121017 GCF_004916995.1 Morone saxatilis | reverse complement strand
AACTACAGTGGCTGTGAAACTCACTTAAAACGCTAAAGACGCTATCTAGAGCAAGTGTCTGTCATACCATTGCAGAGAAAGAGGGCTGAAAGATGATGTCATGATGATGTCAAGACCACCAGTCAGGCCTTCTGATAGCTCACCTGGTAGAGCTGGCGCCCCATGTACCATGACTGAGTCCTTTCAGTTTCCACTCAAATATATACAAATTGAAAATGCACAGAAACTCAGGTGTATAGAAACACACTTATTGTTTAAACATTTCCTCCAAGGTAATTCTTTAGCTGTGACACACACTGGCCTCTAGCCTATAAGATGCTCATTGAGAGTTGTAAGAGAAAGTCCAGTTACACAAACAAGCTCAAGGGTCTGAATCAGCTGATTTAATTAACAACTACTGGGCTCTACTCCAACGATCAACCTGACACAACCGATGACAATCAAGATAAAGGGGAGATGCTTTGGATACAGGAAATCAAAAATCGGTGACGCAAGAGAACCCAAATACACATAAAACATTAGCTGAGCTGGCCAACAACTATGTATGTGTTGGACTCCAGTGGGAGTTATCTTAGTTTCCATTTATGGTTAACACAGACAAGTATAACCAGGTCCTGTTTGAGCTAAAATAAGCCTACAGCCAGTTTTCAACAGACAAGATGTCATTGCACAAGTATGTCTCTGGAGACAGAAGACGAACCATGACTTTAGAGCCACAACTCCGGCCCCAGGCTCAGGTGAGCGGCGAAAACAGACACCAGAGATGTGAAGAGGCCGAGGGGTCACTTCTCGAGTTGATTTTGTAAACATCTTGTTTCAGCACGCTTCACTTGTCCTGCATCAAACTTTATCAAGAGGGTGGACAATGATGAGCCATATTATCTTTCATGTCCTGCCAAGGGGGGATTTCGATATCCCTACAACTCACACTAAATAAGGATAAATGGACTCAGAGGCTGGCAAGCTTTAACTGATGGCACACTGGGGATGGGGATAACAGTGTTTCATAACCTTCACGAGAAGTGACCACGGTATCTGACCTATAATTTCCCCTTGAGACGATTACATAGGTCTGTAGGAATCAGAAAGCAACTGCAGACTACTATTAGCCTGTAATAGAAGACAATATTTAGATTTCAGAAATGTAAAAAGGGAATAATGCCCCAGGCAAACGTGATAGTGACATGACACAGGGCAAAGTTCCAAGTGAAACACAGGGTGAGATATAAACCACTCAGACAGCCTGATCCCACTATAAGGAGTGCGTCTGAATTTGTCTCATCTCAGGAACAGCCTATCCAGGGATGTCACACCTCCTCCACTCCACAGAGGCTAATAAGATAGCCCGCACCATTATGTAACAAGCATCTTTTCCATCCAACACTCCCTCCTCTTCTTCCCACCAATACCAAACCTGTCATCTATGGCCCACCCATCTGGTCACCAGCACACTCGCAGCCTGAGAGTGAATTCCTCCTGACAGAAGAAGCCTGGAGCTTCCAAGCAGGGTCTTCTGTTTATATCTCATGCCTGGCCCCAGGACCCACATGTCAAGGAACAGAAAAACAGCGGAGGACAACAACAACGGAGGATTCTGATATCACCTCCTCACTGTGAAAACAACCAGCGGAGTCAAAAATCCTCCCAAGCTGCGGAAAGGGATCTTTGTTTTTAGGCCAATCATTTAGAAGAGAAAGACTTCGGATTCCCCATATCACTGTCACTGAGAATCACTAGGTCTCCACACAGTAACACGGCATGAGGTCTTCTGTTAGGTTAAGACTTGATAAAAAATGAACTGTGACACTTTCAAAGTCAGGCAGAGGTGCCAAATTAAACACACTGTCCAAAAGAATAAATTCTAAGAACAACAGCTAAGACAAGAAGATTATAAATAATCTTGTCTGCAGAGCCAGACACATATGACTATCATCTCATACTGTTGATATCTTAAACTAAATGTCTGCTGATACATATTCGTACATGCAGTAATTTTAGACCAGACTGCCTGAGCCAATTAATTTGAACAAGTATTTTTTTTTCTCTCTGGTGGAGACGGCGAGCCTGCAGCAGACTACCAGGCAAATGAGCCGTTTGACATGGTATAAACATCGCTACATATGGATCTGCTGAACACATGACAGTAGCATGGAGTCCTAAGTTGTGCCTAAATTGTACTGCAAGTGCTATGGCCTGTGTGAGGATGAATAACATGTGGGGTTTGGTAGCAGAAGTGAGACAATATCAAATTTGAAAATAATTACAGTTTTCTTCTTGCATTTGGTGTTAAAGGCTCAAAATGTGTCTATGTATTGGTCTTCTGCATCTTTAATGCCCTTGTGGGCAGCATAACATGCCAAGAGCTGACAGTATGTCATTAGTGGCCAAACATATTAAATACTGAATGAGTTTGAGAAAACTCAATAAAAGTACATGGTGGAGAAGTTCAAGGATATCAACAGTTTTTTCAAAAGTTAAAAGAATACATAATGTTTTCCAAGTCAATGAGTAATCGTGTTAAATAATGATCTCAAAATTGACCAAAATGATTATGATTTTTGCCATAATCAAGCAGCCCTATTATACACTAATAAAAACATATATGAATATTATATCAATTTCTGCTAATAGATCTTACTAAATGTCACACACTGGACCGATAATGTCAATATCTGTATTTTGAATCTGCAGCAGCAGGGTATAGTTCCACCACGTCTGAAAGTAATTGCTGGTAACTGTTTGTAAAAGATTATCCATCACAGTCCATAACAAACCGAAGTCAGTCGGGAGAAGAGAGAAAACATATTTTCCATTGAGAAAAAGCCTTCAGTGCCGTTCTTTGTTTTCAGTGAAGAAAAACTCTGAGGTTCTGATATAAGTGATGCTAGCAGCATCTATACTAACCTCTATGGAGCTACGTAGCTGCCAGTTCTTCTGCTAAGGACACTAATTCATTCAATGCCACTGTACTGGCCATGATATTGACGCATGGCAAGATGGATTCTCACATGATCGCATGATTTTGCAAGTCCAGCTGCCTGCCTGCTGCTAACACTAGAGCAGGATGTAGCATACAT
>NW_023340257.1:3093870-3117922 GCF_004916995.1 Morone saxatilis | reverse complement strand
TGCAAACTAATATCATAAACACAGTTTATAGTCCGGATAATAAGCTGTGTTCAAAAGAGCAGCAGCTGCCGTCCCTCTCCCTGCCAATGCTACAGACCTCCGCGGCATGACTGTCATTGTGTATACATTGAATGGAAGCGTCTCCATCACTTCAGCTTTCCGACACTGTCCAAGTGTCTTTCATTCACAAATTCTGACTACAACATGACTGAATCTGTTCAATCATCTTTAAAATTCAATGCAACCCATTATTCATCTTGTCTTTCAGACCTACTTCTGCACAACCCATCACCTCTACCATCACCACTAGGGGAGATCCCAGTGAAAGTTATGGTATCTGATGTTGTTACATTTCATCTACATGAGCCTGTAGCAAAAACATCATATCAGGGATGACTGTAATAACCAGATTAACATTTTGTTGTTCTTGGATACAGCATACTCCAATGCTCTGAAGCAATCCACCTGCACATACTCTAACATTCTGCAGGTAAACTGCCTACTCTTAAAAGTGAAAAACAAATTATGAAATAGCATGCAAGTGGACTCATACACGCCAGAACTCAGAAAAGCCAGTGTTATATATTTTGTTAATGTTGGAGTCCTAACCACATCTTTAGAGTTCTCTCCAAATGCCACAATGTGGTCATTGGCTAAATAGTGCAGCAGTGAGACAGAAACCACTTTCCCTGAAGCCAAACAACTTGTCGTTCACCACCGCTGAAACCCAAGCAGGCCACTGTATGTCAGATGGAGATCCCTGGGTATTAATTAACAGTGTAGCTGAAGCAGAGACAGCGGGAGCAGAAGAAAAAGATTGAGAGAGTGAGAGCGTTCTCTATTACAACTGTTGACAAGCTTTAAATCCTCCATACTCCCCTTCATCCTCACCTCCATCATCAAGCTGTCAGCAAGGACTTGTGGTACCATTCGAATTGTTTATGGAAGTATTAATATGCCGTTTTAGGGAGTAAAAATAAAGAATCATGTCATTGTATGACAGGTGCAGCAGAAGACAAGCAGAACAGAGGTGCCCCGTGGAGTTTGGTGAGGTAAAACATGTTGTAAACCAACGGACAAACAAGCAGCCCACTGGCAAACCAGAAAACGACTGACTGCTGAGTTATCAGCATGGTAGTACAGGTGCACCGACAAAGAGAACCTGTGCATTGGCCCATTAGGTGGTAAAAAATGTCAGCAGTCCATCAGCGGATGTGACTGAATGATGCACACTTAGAGTGGCGGCATGGTGGCTCAATGGTTAGCACTGTCACTTCACAGCAAGGTCCTGGGAATGGAGTGTGCATGTTGGTGCTCTGGTTTCCCCCACCATCAAAAACATGTATTAGTTCAATTCTCCAGACCTGGAGTTGATCCCCGGACACCGCACGGTGGCTGACCACTGCTCCTAATACTCAGGATGGGAGTCAAATGCAGAGAATGAGTTTCCCGAAGGGGATCAATAAAGGATAACCTAACTTACTGAACACAGTCCGATGGCAGAACAGCTTGCAGAGAAAATCTGAACCACATGATGCAATTTGATTAATTACAATCATTATACTGTATCATCATCACCGCCAATGACCCACTTTCTCCACCACACGACTGCAGCCAACGTTGTCCAGTGCAGGTAAGTGGGTATAGGAGTCTCAAAGGGCATATTTCATTTAATTATATAGCACTCACATGCGTGCATTTATGGAGATGATTTCACACATATCAAAAGCTGACATAAGCTTCAGCATGCTTTTCTGAAGGTGTAGTTGATAGTCATTAGTATTGATAGACATTTGCCTCAGGATAATCACCATCTGGAGTTTAATCAGTCTGTTATTGGCAAATGAAGGAAGCATTGTGTTTACAGGCACATATAACCAAAAAGAACATGGAGTATCCCCACAAATGCTTGTGATGTTGACATAAAGTGGCTGCACTCTTGCTACATCTAAAGTACATCTAGACACTGACAACAATCTGGCTCCAGCTGGATTTTCCATCCAGACTGCTGTCTAAGAGAAAGAGACTATATTCATCTTAAACTGTCCCACTTTCCAGTCCATAAAATTCAGACATCTCCCAAACCAGAGCCTCGCCTTGGACCCCATTTATAGGAGCGGAGAGCCGGCTTTTCCAGCCAGACCTGTCACACACCCACACACACACACACACAGACCCAGATTTGGCCTGTTGGGTCCTGGTTTCATCCCCCACACACAAATGCACACTTTCTCCATCCACTCACAATTCCAAATTAAATTCTGACAGACATGCATCCACTACAGCTGTAGACTGGTATGGATAAGGTTTCTGCTGCCTGCAGCTTCTCTTGCCTCCCACCAAACAGATGTCAGATTATATAAAAACCTTCACAGCACTTAATATAACCAGTCAGTCCCACAAAAAAAATCTAATTGGGATTTTGAAACTAATTTGTGGATCAATTTATTAATAAGAATAACTATAAACTGAAATAATTGAATTGAATTACACTATTTCGTTACAAGGTAGGGTGTAAATGCACTTCCATGACTATTTGTTTAGGCCGTTAAAAAAATAAATAAATACTGTCACTGAAACATAGCCCTGGTACACAATCAAGTCAGCACATTGTTATGGTTAATATGTTAGAAAACAACAGGCTACTTACACAACCAGCAGACACATAACCAAAACAACAGGTGGTTACAAGCTGCACAGAGCTGCAGAAATCAGTGTTAATTCTACATGAGCTTGGCAATACTTCTAGTCATTTCACTCATTCAATCAGTCATTTAATTCAATTTGATTATTAACACCAGCCATGTTAGTAGCTCTGTGAGGTTTTATGTAGGCATATGGGTGCTCTGAGCAAAAGGCACAATTACAATGCTAGCATGCTTAGCAGGTATAATGTTTACCAATTTTAGTTTGGGGAATGGGAATGACATTCATTTTGTAAGTATTTGGTCATAAAAGTACTGGTCAAATTAAAATGCTGACCTGAAGATGGTGCTAGATGAGAGGTCAGAGAATCACAGAAGTTATTACAATTAAACCTGAGGGTGGCATGAATGTCTGTACCACGTCATGGACATCAAATAGTTGTCACAACATCTCAATCTGATGGTGGCAACAGATGAAAAGTCAGAGGGTCACCAGAGTCATAAGGATTCATCCTCTAGGAGCCATGAGTGTACTAAAAAACTCCCGCTAGTACAGCTTTAACTATTGTTTAGCAGAGCTTTAAGGCAAGGAATGGAAACTAAGATTGCTTTGTCTTTTGCATGTCTTAATTAGATAGCATGCATCCCAAAATACTTAAGGCATGGTTCTGGTAACCATCAGTAAATCCTGGCTAAAGCCCAAAGGTTGTGGCCCAGACACTTTAAAACACACTGACATACGCTAACAATCTGTGCTATCACTCACAGCATTCAATCACTTTTTCCTTTGAGTAGAGAGGCTTTTATATAAGCCTTTTATATCATTAAACTTTTATGTAAGCAATTTCTGCTTTATTTTAGCAATTTACTTTTATGTAACACTTATATCCATGCTTGGATTTATTGTTCATCCACTTGGCTTTTATTTATTGTTATTTTATTCTATATACTACTTTGCATTTGACATGAATAGAGCTATCTTAGTATCACAATTTCACAGTAGTGTTTCTATCAACAGCAGTCCACAGCCAGAGCACCTCATCTCCTCTGTACAGAGAAACCAGTTGATGAGAGGAGATACCTATCACACTGAGAGCTGTCACTGCAATGTTGACAGACTGCTGCCTAATATAGACAAGGCCAAACAAAAGCACAAGGCCTTTCGCACTTGGCTGGTGGAACTTCTTAAAATAGAGGGCCCCGTATCAATATGAAGAAACGATATTCTGGTACTGACACCCCAGGGAACGTGAGGTCGCAGCACCAACAGCACAAACACTAGAACCTGAGAACATTGTCTGCATGTTCAGTTTACTGGCAGCAGGAGCTATACCTATCTGTGACAAATGTTTGAGGAGTTGATGTCAGGCATTCTCTTGAGCGCCAAATAGTGCAGGCATGCATGTATGCACATACAGTCATATACTCTACAACACATGAAACAGTGAAAAGACTTGATACTATTCAAAACGCGATAGCAAGCTTGTCTAATCACATAAAGAGCATATATTTATAGGAGTCTTCGGTGTTTCTGTTAAGTGGTTAATAGGTAGACTGCATGGCAAGTGATGCCCCTGACTTTGTAAAACAGACAAAATATCAACTGTCTTGACTAACGACTGTACATGAGCCAGAGATCCCTCTCCAGCTCATAGACAGCCCTCTAGGAAACATGTGTCTTCGTGTCCCGACCCCCTCCTATATAGAAGTTTCCATTGGTTCTTTGCTGCAGAAAACCTTGTAAAATCTCTTTAAGAAGACAGAGTCAGAGCGCCTTGGTAGCCCAGCACAGCAGATGCCACATGGCCTCCGTTCCCTTTGTTGCATGTCATACTCCGCTCTTTCCCCCTTTGGTGCAACATCGATAGTGATGCAGTGCCGTTCCAATTGCTCACCTACAGTCATAACCGGAAGAAAGAGATCACGGACACAAAAGAACGAAATTAGCGTCCTTCGGAAGAGTGGACATCCATAAAGGTCTCATTTTCCTTCAAATCTTCTCAACGTTAGAACTGAGGTTTCTTCGTGTTACAATTTCTGTAGCTTTCCGAAACAGATAATCTGACAATTAGAGCCACTTTGTGCAGCAATTGGCCTTATGTGCAAAGGTGAGAAAGTAAGCAGGGTTTCAAAATCACTTTCAAGCACTTTTGCCTTGAGACATGGTCAGACAACACGATGTACGAACTAATACGTTTTGAGCATACTGACAGCGCTCCTTTACAATGAAAGGATTCCGTTACTGTAGGATGGTTTGGCCATCTGATCGAGATGTCTGTTGGATGCCTCCCTCTGGACGCCTTCAGGGCACATCCAACTGGGAAGAATTCCTGGGACAGACCCAAAACACATTGGATTCATCCGGCGTGCCCTGGGAAATCCTCTGCATCGTCCAGAAAGCACTGAAGGATGTGGCTGGCATCTGGAACATCTGAGCTACCGTGTCTAGCCTGCTGCCATCGCAACCCGGCGACACAAGCGTCAGAAACTGAGACAGTAATGACAAGTTCTCACACCATAACACATGTTTTGCGTCAGCAGGACCAAAGGATGTTTCAAAATTCTGGGGCAGAGAAATGTTACCGTAACATACTACACAAACTATAGACTTGACATCAGATTATTTAACTCAGGTGTGCTTATCGAAATAATAGGGGTTGAAAGATCCATCTGTCCGGATTAATGGCCCCTGGATTGAACTGAATCGAAATCATATCTTGAGAGACTTTGTGATATCAGCAAATATTGTATCATTATCAAAAGAATCAATACAATATCCCATTGTGATAAAACACCCCTACAAAATAATAGATTTTGGAATCACAGGCATACACCATTGGGACTCACAGTACACTGTGAGTATGCACAGTTTAAAAGCTGCCAAAAATACCTAGACTCTCCTTCACAGTCTACTTACAGTTCACATACCATGTGTTTGCCGCCAACTAACCACTGACCAGACATACCTTACAGCTAAGCACAGCATTGATGAAGTGCAAATTCTTTTACAGGTCAGTATATTGCTCAGTTTTGGAAAAGGAAACGTACAGGAGGACTGTGGGTTAGCAATCTATCTACAGCATATTTAGGATTCTGCAACATTTAACTTTATGAGAAGGCACAGTCAATCATTGCCCCTGTTCATTACACATTTACTTCTTAAGTTCATAATTCAAGAGCCGTGAAGTGTCTTGCATTTTAGTTTGACCTAATTTTGTCTCTGACCAACCTCAGAGCAGTGCTAAAAAAGAGGACTGAAAGTCAAAACCTCTGTTTCTGAACTACAAATACACTTTATACTGCATCTAGTCACCAAAGTAAAAAGGAATCTCTGAGGGCTCTTCAACATGACAAAAATTCTACACACACACTAGTGAATTTCTGAGCTGGAATTAAAATAGACCTTTTCTATAGTGCACTGATATGACTATGCAAAAAGTAGGTTGCTTTCTTAAACAAATAACTTTATTAAAGAATATTAGTAAAGGACCAGTGTGTAGGATTTAGTGGCATATAGTGACAGAGTTGCAGACTGCAAACAACTGGATCTATTTTGTTTTAAGTATGTGTTGGGTTTACATCTTTGCATCTCTATTTCTAACTTCCTGGGGAAAAAAACTTTGTAAAGTTTTTCTTATAGTTCTCTCTTCTGTAGCCTCCCCCGACTGTTAAATGAATGTAGCACGTCACCTGTTAATAAGGGTCCCAAACAGCAGCCTGATGGTCTTCTGAATGTTTTCAGTGCACAGCCAGCTCCACTGCTTCTCCATCAGCAGACACAGGATGTTCAGAGCCACCTCAGCCAGCGCCATCTCAGATGCTGTGCCCACAACATGCAAGAGACACATAAAAACACTCAATGATATACATGATAATTACTGTGTTACAGGAAAAGATCAGCTTGATCAGATTGGTTTAGCATGAAAAGGCAGCATCTGACAGACAGATGGATCTGGAGAAGGACATGTTTGTATATCTAAAACCAAACATTAGAATCTGTTCTCTGAGCAAAATATTTCTTCTGCGTGCATCTGATTAAAAATGCCTGTCCAGTAATCACATCAGCACTCCACATCATACATTTATTAACACTGCCCTCATGTGGTTACACCTAGACACTGCTAGTTCTGCTAGCTGAGTGTGATTGTAGTGTAGTAGTGTGAAACCACTACAGTGGTTCTCAATTTGGGGTCCAGGATGGCAAGGGGACTTTGAGGGGGAATATATTAATTTCACTGTTATTTAATGGAGTAGAAGTTAGCCCAATCAGAGACTTATCTGTTCATAGGTTTCACACTCTTCACTGTTAATCTGCCAATCTACAGTACAGACAGTGATGGAATACCTAAATATTTTCAGATGTGGATCCCAATTATCAAGTATGGGTTCACAACCTGATGGGTATAAATTTGGGGATCCAAAAATGTTGCGAGCCACTGTTCTACAACATCTAAATGTTTTTAGTAAAAGCCATCTTTCAATGCTATGTGCAGGAAATATTTAAGCCTATATTATGAGTGAAAAGCCTGTTTACCTAACCTAACTAAATTAATTATTAAGTTATTAATTACCTTAATTCATTAAACGTCATGCACACAAGAAACGCAGTTTTCTTAATCAGTGAAAAGGTTTAAGAGAAACCTTTTTGACCTGGTTAGGCTTTTAATACTTATAACAGCATGGAAATATCCCTATAACTATATGTTATAGGTCACTCTTAGTGAGTGTTCACCATCATGTTTGTAAATGAGGTGGTCAAAATATTAGAACCACCTCTCAAAAAAATACAATCCAGTTCAACACCACTGCAAACAACAACCTCAATAACTAACATATACTGAGAAAAACTGACCATTACTATCTTGATAATGAATGAACACCGATACAAAAAAAGGAAGGTGGCTCTTAATAACAATAACTATTGTTGTGAAATTGAATAACTGTGCTGTAACTGAAAATGGGTAGCATCTATTGGTATTCATGTGGTTTGAATTTCTCTGTTTGGAATTTCCGAAAGCTCATTTTGGTTTGCAATTTAAAAAACATATTTTTTTTTTCAGCAGGGTGACATTTACATTTAGAGATTTTCAGGGCTTTCCAGACACTCGTTTGTACTTCTCTTTCCTGGATAATGTGACTGACAGAGCTTGACTTGACTGTTACAAAGAATGTTTGGTAACTGAATTTTGGACTTGATATTTTGAATCCCAAACCACAAATATGGAGAAAAAAAACTATTTAGTGTCAGTAATTCAGTAGGGAAGGAATTTTGCAATTAGGTGTTCAATGATTCAACATACTGTTAAGAGGTATTCTGACATCTATATCTATCTGTTTTGAAAGTAGCATATTAGTACTCTGTGAACTGTCAGTCTGGTAACTTTTATTGTGGAACATTTCAGGGTCTGGTCAAAATTAGGCTCTTCATTCACCCTGACTGTCCGGGGGAAAAAAACAGTCCTTCAAACAGACAATGACCAGATGCCTAACAAGGAAGAAATGCAATTAAACGGGGAACATCTCATTCCAATGTCGAGCAAATGCAGACATAGTTTCCATATGATGTTAATAAGATCATCCATTATTCCTATGGTCATTCCTTGTGATGGAGAGAAGCTGTGATGGTAGGTGATAGAACATAGTGGATGGTGACAGACGTTCCAATTAAGAGTTAAGAACAGGTAACAGTTAAGGGTTAGGGCTAACACTAGGCATTGGTCCCTTTATCAAGGTCAATACTGATGAAAAAAAGCTAGAGCCAAGAGTCTTGAAACAAAAACAAAGAATCTGACAGGTGCACTAACACAACGATTCCTAAAGTGGCTGCCTTGAGGACAGGCAAACGGTGGCTTTATCAGAGATTTATCATCATTGTGTTGGAAAGATGTGACTCAAAGAAATGCTTGTACAAAGAAAACATAGCTATGAATATTATATTCCATTTCTGACACTGGACCCTTAAAAATCGAAGGCAACTTGTAACGGTGAGAAAGAAATCGATAGTAGTTTGGTGACGTATGGCTCAACATTTTGTGCGGGGGACTATGATTGGCAAAACTCTAAATTACTATGATTGGCCAAATTTGCGGAAAACACTGCTTTCATACGGGGGAAGTGCATATATAATTAATCCACATCCAAACCCATTTATCATAGATTAATCTCTGGGATACCTACAAATGCAGATCCCACTGTTCTGGTAGCGTTCATGCATATTGTGGTGTACTCTTTATACTATGGCAGTTTTCCTAAAATGTGTTTGGAAAAATCTAAATTTTTGTCATATTGCCAGATTCTTGCGAATACCCAGAGTTAATACACTTAACTGTTAAACAACCACAATTACATTACATGAATAACAAAGTTTTACTCTCAGTTCTGTTTTTTTGTACTCACAACCACCCACTCTCTCATATTGTCTCATTGTCTCTCTCTCTCTCTGAAAAGTCAAATTCTATAACATGTAAACATTAACATTAACTTAACTCCTGTCAGTGAGTCACTTAATGGAAGTGTTTAGGTTTGTAAAGGAAAAAATAAAATGACTGTCACACCAAGTCACATTCCTGTGTTTCCGTCTCTTCAGCTGCAGCATTATGCCAAAAAAACAAATCTGATGCATGACTGCAATATGGAACAAGCTGGTTTCGATTAGATAGTCCTGCTGTAATCATGGTGAGACACTGAATGGAAAGCTAGAAGACAACAGTTAGTGAGTCAGTGAGTTGGTCTGACACAAAGGAAAACGAAAGCAGACAGGCCAGGGTGAGTCAGACAAGCAGACGTGATGGTTGCAGAGATAATGATGAGAGGCTAGGAGGCTAAGATTCAAGTTCAATTGGATTTTTGCTCAATTAAAATATTTGATTAAATCCATTTAAGGTTATCCATCTGACTGTAGTAGCAGCTCTCTTTGTCTGGTATGATGATTCCTCCACTAGACTAAACGGAAGACATCAGACATGTTCTTGTGAAGCCATCATTATTTTAAAACGTATCCCCTCACCCCATTCTTACCAGGCTCCTGGCTGTGCTTTTCTCTCAAGCTGCCCACTAAACAGCCTACGGGACTGTCCTCCCTCTCCATCTCTGCTCCGATGGAAAGTTTTTCTTGTTCAGTAATAAAGGCTTGCAAATCGGTAAAAGACATCCCATTAAACACCTTTGAGAACAGAGAGGAGAAGGTATAAAAAGCAGGAAAAACTTGAAACATCAGTAGTGCATATCAAAGTGCAGATTTTAATGTAAGTTACTTACTGTGCTGGTTTGGTCCAAACTGAACAAAACTGGCGGTCTAATGTCTGAGCCGTTCATAAAGGGGATGTTTTTACTGGAGAACTTCAGGCGAGACCTGGGATCATACAAACAAATTAATGTGTGCACACAGACACACACACACACAGAAAACAACACCTCCATCTCTCTTTATTAGCCATGTTTCCTTCCAAATGCATCGCAAAGTTTAACCGAGTTTTCAATCGGTCAAAGAAAATGCGAATTTTAATTCCACCCACTACTGTTAGAGTTGGTTCATTGAGATTAGCAGTAGGTGGTGCCAACAGTGGTCAAATGGTGAAAAACAATGCAGAAAACAGGATGGAAATATGACATGTCTGTTTGTGTCAGGAAGGTTTCTATCAGATCTGTGTGGAGCGATCATAGATGTGTTATACAGCCGTGGGAGCGATGAGAAGGCTGTCGGAGAAGGAATATCTCATCTGTAATGTGAGTTAAATGTTGGTTAAGTCAGAAGTTAATTATTAAAAGCATTAACTTTTTCAAAAGGGCAAAAACAACCTCAAGTAAGTGTAAAAACCTTTTGCAAAGGTTTTCTGTTTTTTAAAGAAGTTTGCTGTTTCCATCAAACTTTTTCTAATGCGATACTTCAAAAGACATTAATAGAAACACGGCTAGTATGCATGATATGTGATATTATCTGAAGCTCCAGAACAGCAGCTAAATGTACCTTAAGCTATCAGTATTGTTTATAATATAATAATATATATAAATAAACGACCAGACTTGCACCATCACTACTGGAGATTAAAACTGGCTCTCATAAATAAGGTTGTGGAGGTGAAGCGTTTTTTTTGCATTACATTTTTGCCTGCAAGCCTGCAAAAAGGCTGGCACTACAACACCTTCCTGTGTATGGGTTTGTGTTTCTGGCATATATGTGGATATAAGTTGGTCTGGATCTCTGGAGTCGTACTTGCTCTTCTTGTCAGCACTTATTTTCCCCCCGTCCACCTCTGCCTCGTTATCCTCTGTTGGGCTCTGAGGTTCTGAACGAGGAAACGCTGTCTTCAGGGTGTCCACAATGGCATTCACCACGATCTAAACATAGAAACACATGTACTGCTTTACAAACTTACTGTGAACTCAATAGAGGCTTAATTATCTTACAAAAACAAACATGCATACAAACATAATTGTACAACCATGAAAAAAATGTTTTTATCATGTTACATGATATCATATGACATTGTATCAAAGTCGGATTATAGTAATTATTCTGCATACATGTGCTTATCATAAATTCAAGTTTATTCAGCTGTGCCATGATGAAATATTCAGGATCAAACCTTGTCTATGCGTGACACGATAAAAGGTTTCTTGACAAAGGCGATCCTGGCGTCTGTATTGAGAGCCAGAAACTCCTGCATCTCCTCACTGTTGGCTATTTCAGGGATGGCACAGAGTTGCTGAAAAAGAGGACAGAATGCTGGTTTACAATCTTAAAGATCTAAAAGATCATAAAATGTTACATTGGGCCTACAAATATTTAATCCATGTGATCAAATATCAACCCACTAACCTTTAGAAAGGTCTCCAGAAGTCCTTTCCTGGCCTCTATCTTGTCACTGTCCATGTTTCCAAACGGCATGTCTGGAAATATTTTTTTGGGACCTTTCACACCTGAAACACAGTCGGATTACAAAAAAATGTTCGATGGATGTTGGCTCAAGTACCAGAACCAAATCAAACTGGATCTTTTAAGCAATGGCCAATAATTTAAGTGCAAATCCAGGTAGGCTGGACTAAAGCTAACTAGCCACTGTGCACACTGGTGGTGAGTCCATCCTTCCTACCTTTGATGAGTTTCCGGAGTTCTGTTTTTTCTTCCAGTCGTGTCTGCAGGTTGAGGAACTCGCTGTATCGCCTGTTGACCATGTGATAGGCTACCGGCTGAATGGATGACGGATTCTCACAACCTGACGGTACAACTTCAGCATCCTCGGAGCCCGGCTGGAGGCTTCCTGGGTTCTCACAGCCCATCGCTGTCTCATACTGAAAACCAACACAACATAGTATGAGGCCTTGACCATTAAGTGGTTCAATTTGACTATTTTGACAGTTTTAATTTTGAAAACTAGGATACACAAATCAACCCTAGGATGAAAATAGTAAATGAACAGTTGGGTTTTAAATATTGTATGTCCTAAATGTCAACATTAGAAATAATATGAAATAAATGAGTTGTTTCTACTCAATTTAAAATGTTTGGTTTACATAAAAAAGGATAATGTTAGTTAATAAGAATCAATATTTGAAATAAAAATAGAAATTAAAAAGGGTACAATCACAATTTTCATTTTCATATTGTTGCAAACCTCCACAGGGCACCTCTAAAGGTTATTTATACGAAATTCACTTCCACTAGATGATGCACTACAGAATCAGCATCTCAGACCAAAACAATGGGCACTACAACCAACCAGACTCCATTGGCATACATATCATTTTACCCAGCAGATAACCATAAAACACACATCAGACTGGGCAAAATAAAACTCATCAAAGCCATCTTTGTTAGTCTTTCCAACACTCACCAACACTGGTTTGGTCAAAATAATCTCTTAATTCACAGAGTTAGATGAGAAAACAGGTTCCTATGGCTGCCATAAATCTTCTAATCCTTGGGGACAAACGTGCGGTCAAAGTACGTCCAATAAAAGTGCTTGTTTTTGTCACTGAAAGGATCAGATTGTTAGTGTCTAACAACATTATGAAAATAATCTCTACAGAGATAAACTTTTGGTTTAACCATAAACAGCTGTAATATCACTACCACACGTCACCAGACTCCATTGACAAAATCAGCAATTTTAACTTGCACACAAGTGGACATAAGAAAATAAAATTGATCAAAAATGTCTTTGTTAAGTCTTTCCACTGTTCCAAAGTCAAATCCTAAATTCACTGAAGTAGATGAGAAAAACAGCAGTTTCAATCGCTCTACTCTGTTGTACACAGAGGGACTTACATGCACTAACATGAACATGTGGCCAGACCAGGTTTGTTAACAAAGCACAGAAAGGCTGGGATAGCAACACAGGCAGGGGGAGTGTGACATCATTCTCTGCACCACACCATGACTCCACGATATCTTTACATAGCTAGTAAATCGTTTTTTGCTGCTATATTGATCTTTTAAATCTCATATATGTAACCCTTAACTTTTTAACAATTCTTCATCTGTAACTTTTAAAGTTGTATTTGAACATTTCTTTGGGTTGTAATCTTTGGGCCTTACATCAGCCTAGTGCCACCAGACGTGGACACCATAGAACAACTGGATTGCAAAGATAACAAGGCTGATGTATTGCACATGGACAAATACAGTGTCACCCAAAATAATGAACAGAGGAAGGAGACACAGATTTAGGTCATGTCATCTCCTTACTTTGATGGTGTAAAGAGTGTAGGGGTGTGAGCCGGTGCCGCGGTGTTCCTTAGCTGTGATGGTGCCGGTGATGCGGAGGTTCTGGATGATGACTGGTCCATCAGGGCTGCTGAGGGGCTCAAAACTAAACAACGGCATAGGGGAATTGCCTTGCAACGGACTGACTTCAGTCAGCTCACTGGGGGTCCCCAGCCCACTCTGTTCCACACCCAGAAGGAGCTCCCTGGCTGGATTTACTGAAGGGGAACTGCCCTCCTTCTCAAGGTCCTGAAGGCTGCTGATAGTAGGAGCCCCCTCGGCTGTCCGAACTGGTGAGGTGCCGCAGCCATTGGGGTACCCTACTGGTTGTGAATTTACCAAGACCTTAGGGCAGGAGCCATCCACTGGGCTTGGGCAAACATCCTCCAGCTCCACACCATTATTGCTCTCAATAGATTCTTTCTGTCTGTCATACAGGCCCTCCTCATGGCCTATCATGACCAGGGAATCAATGGAACTTCGTTTATATTCTAAAGGAGAATCCAGGTCAGAGTCGTTTTCCTGGTAAAATGGGTTTGACTTGCTTCCTCTCATGTAGTGCCTTAAAAAGGGTCCAGTAGGTTCTTCTTCTTCAGCATTGTTCTGTTGACAGTCCACCTCCTCGGAGTCAACAACATCATAGACAAGGAGTTCGGGTGTGGCCATCTCTGTGTCAGTTACCATTTCAGTCTCAACTCCTACTGGAGGAACTTCATTATTCTTTGGAGAAACATGCGTTGTCTCTTGTAGTGAAACGAGCTCTGATTGAGCGGTCGGCGGTGGTAGTGGTGGTGGCGAAGTCGGCGGGTCTGTTGTAACTGGCTCCTGTGGTTTGCTAGACTTGCCGAATATTTCGATCATGAGACTGTTCAACCAGTCAGGGTCAGACAATTTAGCAATGAGGGGGAGCAGAACGTTGCAGGTGATGAGCTCTCCGACCACGAACCGCCCGGTGCGGGTCTCCAAGTGCGGCGACTGCACCAAAACGTGCAGCAGCAAATCTACGACCGCTCTGGTGTAGTTTACTTCCACTGCCTCACTGGTCATGGCGAGGTGAGGCGCGGTGATGCTGGAATACGCTTTCCACAGTTGCTCGCTCTCACCGCTCCGCTTTGCTGTCAGAGGCTGCTCGCTCACCAGCTCCTTGGCCCTGATGTAGTCCTGCAGGTGGCAGCCAAACAGATCCAGGATCCTCTGGGTCAGCTCCTGTGGGGATTGAAAAATGTCCCATCAAAGACTGTTTTCAAAATGTAAATCTGATGTCATTTGAGTAAATCTGATGACAGTTTCTTTCGATACCACCAGAGCCCAAACGATTTGGGATTTTTGAGACTGATACCGATTTTGGCAGGAAAATATTCACCAATTACCAAGCTGATATAGTGAATTTTTGAGCTGGAATGAAAATAGACCTTTTCTGTGTGGTTTGTGCACTGATATGACAACACAAAGGTACTCAGAGGGATGCTTCCTTAAACAAATATCTTTATTAAAAGAAATTATTATCTTTTATTATAATATTTATAATAATTATAATATTATTATTATTATAATAAATTATTACATAAAGTTGAACAAAATTGAGCTTATTTAGTTTCACTCTTCTCTGACTCTTGCTTTTTTCGTTAAATACTGGAGACTTTCAGCTCATCACACCTCTAAAAAACCTTAAAATAAGATATATGATGTCCAGCTCATGTCCACACTGAGACCATAACTTGTAATGAGTGTGTGGGAAATGGACCTTGTAGAATCAATGTATTGATCTGATGATGCCCATTTCATTTTCGTGTTTAAGTTGTAATGAAGTCATCTTAAAATCTTCTCAGCGTTACAGTGTAATATTAAAGGACCATTGTACAGAGAAAGGTCTAAGGTATTTGATACATGATTAACACTTGAATGAAGAACTGATTTAATCAATTTGTCAGGGGTCACCAACTGTTCCTCTGTTTACTTGATGGTATATAAGGCAAGACATACATATTACACATATTACACCAGGTCTGTAATTCTTCAGAGAAGTAGCAACTCTCAAGATTTTAGAAGAATTTCTCCAACAAGTGGTCACAAGCTAAAACGTTTCAACGCGTCTAAATAAACCATGAAGAATTATGAAGAATCAAAAGTGTCTCTGTTCTGTAAAGGTAAAGTAAAGGGTAAGTAATAAACAAGCTATAAAAAATTCCCCAACAAAAAAATCTAGTTCTGTTAACATTGTTTCTCTTAAACACTTTTTTTTTCATTAAGTGACATTTAAGCAACCATAACCATAACCAGGTTACACAAAGTGCAGGCAAGCAAACAGCGACTCTCTGCAAATGCTCCCAATACTGATGTCTTTAAAACAAAGTACCTTCCTGTCGACCTTTCTTGCGCGTATTTTCAGCTCCATGGCCATAGAGATCATTGCCTCTTGAACCTCCGTTTCAAAACAACTCTCAGAGGACACAGTGGAGTACCAGGAGGTGACAAAGTCCCTGATGATTTTTCTCACTGTGTTGTGGATCTCCTTGTCCAAGTGCTGCTCATCCTCCACAGACGGTGGAACCTGAAATTTAGCAATGACAAGTGTAAATTAAGTGAAATAGATTCCCAAAAGCAAGAAAGGCTAATATTATCTGAGCCCAGTAAACCCAATAATATATTTATAACCATGTCTACAAGTGAAAAGTGGCACTAATACTCAAACTGTAAAGCACAGTTAACTGTACAGTTACCTGCTCCAGGGTGATAAACCTCTCCAGGTGAACCACACTGTTGGACTCCAGGACGGCCTGCGAGCCGAGCCAGCCGCCGAGCACCACCAGCAGGCTGGTGAACACGCACAGCAGCCAGATGTTGACCAGCAGGTGGAACAGTACCAGCCATGCCAACAGCACACCAAAGCCCAACAGGCTCCTCTGTCCCAACACCTCAGCCATGGCACTGTCTTGCTTGACACCCTCAGGATGAGATGGGGAGCTCATGCAGGCCATAGCAACATCACACCTTGAAAAAAACACAAGGGGAGTACAGATTAGGGACAGCATTCAAAAAACAGACAGAGGAGCTGCATGCATGGCTACATATGTGATCAGTATAAATGAAAGAGAATGAGTGCATGGTCAGATTAACCTGCAAAGAGGGCCCAGGAAAAAAAACAATTTTTGGGCCCCTACTGACCCCTTTGCAATTCCCCATCAAGGAAGAAGCAGAGAAGAGTCTACATCTAGCAGCTTAAACCAACCACTCCTAAAGCTTGCTGTGTGTTTGTGTACTTTAACTAAGGACAGATGTATAGTTATTAATACATATAACATAAACTCAATATCAACTGAACATATAAGATATTAAACTTGATTAATGATAAACCACTTGTTTAATTGGATTTAACTATAGAGCCAAACATTTTTATGCTAGCTGCTAACGTCTGTTTGCACGATGCCTCTGCACTAAACGCATGTTTACTAGCTCGATTATCTTCCCGGCCACAAAATTATGTCGCAGAATGATTATTTGTTTATCTGTATATATCAGTTCGATTAACCTGCACCAGCTATGTACGTGTTTGACTAATGTTAGCACTGTATACCGTTATCTGATGTGGTGAGAAAACGCCAAACCAAACCCCGTTCATAAATTTGACAATTTACTGTTTAAGTGTCGCATGACGTGTATACGGGCGACAAACATGGTTTTGGGAGCTTACTGGATCCATCACAAGCAACAGCAGAACATTCGGCATACATGTTATTCGACCTAGAGCAATATATTCCAACATAATGTCTACTTTATGATAGAATTGACGTTATAGCGCGCTCTCCATCTCCACCCTCTACGGCTCATTAGCAGTGGAAGAAAACTGGGCGCGGGGAAAGAAGTCGGAATATTATTTACATCATTACTTTTACATGTACTAAACTAATGCCGAAATGAAGAGAGGATCCTAGCGATTTCTTTGAGGCCTTCAATATTGTCTTGTGAGGTGTCACTCTTTGCCAATAGGCATACCTTCTTTAAATTGCTAAATATTTTACTAGAGATACGTGGCGTTAGGCTAGGACCCAAACATTTTAGTATCCTTGCTCGGCTACAAATTTAAAGAACACATCGCGGGCACGGTGCAACATGTAAAGTGGCCTCATATTGTACATACATTTTCCCTAGCTACTTATTATAATAAAAGAGAAAAATAATGAACCTGCCCGAGCTGTCATGGCACTCAAGAGGTCTCGTGAGCGTAACACTGGCTGGTTTGTTTACTTCCTGTATCATGACGTATGTTGAAATAGCTCCCGCGCACCCCTGATGCTTTAGAAGCGCGAGAATGAGTCATTGTATTGACCACAAAAGAAAAAGTAAAACCTAGAATTAGGACATTATGTCGTTTTAAAAAGATAAAGATAAAACAGGGATTGTTTATCTGGTATTCAACAACTACAGCTTCCACGAGGCCTTGTCAGCGGCTAAGACTCATGGGATATGTTGTTTCATCATGATAAAATGGTTGCATTGAACACATCTTAATGCAGATGGTCACCTAACGAGTTTGCCTCCAAATTTAATTCACCATCCCTTACACCCTATAGTACTGTCAATGGTTACACCCTAAGGATACACAGTGGTGTTTAATTCTTTGCCAAGGGGCGTGTACTGTACATGTTTTATCAACTGTAACTTAAAACTGTAAATACATTGGACAATATAGCTAATACAAACACAAGTAAACATTATCTAGTAAAATTGTTCTAATACATTTATCAAAAATATCCTATAAGTTGTGGCTCGTCCCCTGGGGAAATGTTTTGTGGCCATCTCTTAATAAAGGGTTCAACCGGTATAGTTAAAGTGTTGATAAATGTGGTTAATGTGGATTAAAATATATCTCACATGTGTTTTGTAATTGGACTGACACAAAGATATTCTGGGCAGACACTGAATATTGTATGTGTTTAAAAGATAAGAAGAAAAGAAAGAAGAGATTAAAAGCTCTCTGGTGTTTCTGTGGACAGAATCCATTCATGTTAGCAAGGCTTTTATAAAGGCAAACACAGTATAGAAAGAAAGATAGTATAGAAAGATAGGGCTGGCAGCAGCTGGCACGCTGTCAGTGTAAACACAGAGCATGTGGCGGATGCAGCTGCTCAGAGCTGTAGTGTCACACACTGCTCAGGTAGCCAGTGTGAACCAAGAGTTATGGAGTGAGACTCTGAACTAGTTTTATCAAACTAATGACTGGGTGTTCAATTAAGTTCTGTTGTGTAAAGAATTTGGCAGCATCCTGGGGGTGCTTGTTTTTCAGGACCAGAAGTCAACAACAAAGAGTTATGGAATGAGACTTCTGTCATATGAATATAGCTGGAGGTCATTTGTGCTTGCAAGTTACAGAGAGAGCGCTTCTCCACTGCTTGTGTTGATACCACTTTAGTTTCCTTTGTGGCTTTGTGGGAGTGTGCCATCGACTTGAGAAATGAAGAGTTTTCTAACTGAGTAGCAATACTCTCCTACTTATAATGGCATAATGTAAAACATATTTGGAATAAAAAGAGAGAATTTACTCCAAAAACTAGCTTGTACTCAAATATTTAAGTATACTAAATCCCCAAATGAATTTATCTCTTTTTGTTTGTTTTGAACAGCCTTTATCTGACATTTTAACCACTTTAAGTATTTGTACATTATAAAGCCACTGTGTACAGGATTTTTATGGGATTGGTAGGATGATGTGCATTTTTATTCTGGTCCATAACTTTTGGTTCCTAGAACAATGAGACAGTCCCAGTGAAGGGTGCAGTCAGTGCTGGTTTCAGTGTCTCAGTGCAAGCCAAAGTGTCTTTAACCACTGTTATGCCAAGATCAAGCCTAGGCAAGCTTTAAAGTCAAGAAGAAGACAATTGTTGCTGTAGCAAAACAAGTCTGATTATTTTTAGATGACTGTTATTTATGGGTGGCACAGTGATGCAGTGGTTAGCCTCACAGGAAGAATGTTCTCTGTTCTGTATAGGGTGGCTAAACACCACTAGAGAGGCAGCATGACATTTTCATGTTTTACAATCTTGATCCATATTTGATCAGCACTGCCTAGTTTGACGGGTTGACTCTTGAGTTCAGTGCGTTGAGCTGTACGGACTTCACTGAGAATGAGAACTGTCGTTGGAGAAGACATCGAAACTGAGCCATTGAGCCATATACTCATTAGGAAGAAACTGTTTACTGGAGCTCATTAATCAGTGAGATTTTGGCTCATTTTGCTCATGTAGTAGTATTGCAGCCAATGAAGCTCTCCCTGCTGGCTTTATAAAGAATGCAGTTTTCCTGCGTCACTCCATAACCTGGGTTGTTGATTTCTGGGTCTGAAAAACAAGCTACCGCATGATGCTGCCAAAGCACAAAAAAACAGTTCATTGAACACGACATTGGGTATGAAACAATCTTGACATTTTGGAAAATAAACTTTTCTCAGAGTGAAATAAGCTATCATTCTGATGTTTGCATGCTAAGTAACCTATAAAGTTGGAGCCAGGGGACTAGCATAATCACTGGAAGCAACCACAAACAGCTAGCTCCCTCCAAAGTTAAAAAAAATGGACCCTTCCTATGTTCCACCCCTTTTGTAACCTTGGTAAACTAGCCACCAAACTAGCTAGCTAACTTTTCAACATAGACAAACACATAGCATATTTAGTAAAGTAGAAAGATGACAGAGGCTTGCTCAACTGTTCAACACAGACCAAAAAGGGGCGGGGTTTAGGAAGGCTTGTGAGCACCACTGAAGTTTGCTAACACATTTTCTTTTGTTTAATTTATACACAAACGGGAATGTAAAAAGGACAATTTGTTGATTTGTGGTGCAGTAGCATAATTACTTGCAGTTTGTGTACAGATTGAACAAGAGGTGTGTTAAGCTAATTTATTAATTAAGCTTTTGAATTTAGGACTGAACCAGGTTAGCTGTTTCCCCCTGCTCCTATTATCTATGCTAAGCTAAGCTAATTGTCCCTGGCTCCAGCTCTATACTGAACACAATAATAATAATGTCTTCACTTATTTCCTAAGATCTCTGTCTGATTTCTCAGGCTGCTGCGAGAGCTGTACCTTACACATTATACATTAACATGGATGACTTAACTCCCAAGGCCTCATTAGTTCAGTGAACTCAGTGTTTTTACACATGCTGACAAAAATGTGAAATAAAACCTGCTCCTTGACCTCAGACAGTGCTGCGTTCAGCTGTGCATCATCTGTATATTGCTAGGTAGTTTTGTAACCTGTGATGTAGAGTGTAACCTGAGCTACAATAGGCAGGTCAGGTGATCCTCTCCCCCTTTGAGATTGCCACCAGACTGTTCAGCAGCAACCAGACTGTTCAGGTCCAAATCAAGCTTTGACACAAGTTGGAATTGGAAATATTTCCTGTTCCCGTATGTGTTTTTATGTTCCTTTTGTGGTCAGTTTAATATTCCCTCAGTACTGTCCTTAATCACTTCCAGTTTCCAAAGAAGTAGTTATTCAGCATGTAGTCACTGTGAATTCCAAAAAAGTACCAAGCAGCAGCTAATGTTGTCAGGAAAATGAAACTTGTTTTTTTTTTTTCTTGCTTGCTTTTGCTTTCATTTCCTGCAGCCTATAAACACCACCTATGTGCCATTGTCTGTTGGATGCAGAACAGGCTGGGTGAGTCGGGACTGTTTTCTTTTTTGAAGACCACACATACAAGTAAGTTGTAAAAGACTATTCTTTTAATAAATACAAATTGGGACACAATATTTTGAGTACTTACCAGGGAACAAATGAGTGAACCATTCTCTGTCATGGTTTTCTTTTTTAATTGTTAGTAGCAACCTTTAACAAAATGCTTAATTTACATAAACTATAAAAAAGTATTCAATTAAATGAATAATTTATTAGATATTTTTGTCATATACAGATACGCAGTGATGTTCTCCAATGAAGGCAGCTACTTTTATGTTTAAAAGGCATGACTGCTCGCTCAGCTTGCAGATGTCAATCTTGACAGATTACCATATATTGTATCAACTCACATCATGTCAAGAAAAAAGATGCACCACTTTACTTTAGGGGGCCACAAGTGCAATTAGTAATGAATTAGTTGTTACTAGTTTTGTGTTGTTCACAAGCTGGTTCAGATGAAGAAAGTGGTCACTATGATTGTGTTACAGATATTCATGAATTTATCATTACCTAATGATTTGTTAATATAGACACTCCTAGTCTGTTCTCTAGTAACTCATTATATACTACATAGTCCTCCATTATTATTCTTAACTCTCTATTTCTTAATTAACTAATCATTAACTAATCATTAGCTAATCTATCAAATTTGACTAGGAGTATTCATTAACTAATGGTTCACTAGCAGTGAACTCATTTGTGCCTTGGTTCTTACTCAGAATATTGTGTCCTTTATTATAAAGTGTTCCCACTCTGTTATAACTTTATGTTTTGTCATATTACCTGTACTGCAGTGCAGCTTTAGGTTTGAATGCAGCTTTTTTAAGTTTGACTTTTGGCATTTTGGGATACCACTGAATGAGCACTTTCAGCTCAGATATTGAAATGAGTGAAGATGGAGGAAATGAGGTATGCTGATGACTAGTATAACCTCACTAATCTGATTTGTTCAGTGTGGTTGATTCTCGAGCCGGTGTGGGAAAATATTTCTGGAAGACCTGAGGAGCCACACAGTCCCCTCATTAAAATAACGTTGTGTGCAATTTCACACATACCACGTTTCCAGGTTTTCCAGGCTGCTTTCGTATGGAGAGACAGCATTGAGAGTGTAGCTTTATCAGGACTGTGTCATTTCTCCTCAGTCATGCATAGACTTACAACAACTTACGAGACATTACCTTTACTAAAGGTGAGTGGAATCATAGTCTAGCCTGAGCTGTTGCTGTTTCTCTTCTAATTTTAGATCATTTACTTATGCATATTCACTAATTATTTGCAATAATAAATCGTGTGTACCAATTTTAATGTATTTTTTCTGTGTTTATAGGAAAAGTTTTTAATTGAACATTTAGTTCAACGGAAACAACAGACTTCTGTTTGTTTATGATACTGCTGCCTTGAGTGTCTCCCACTGAACTTGTCACACACCTGCCTTTGGTAGGTTTCATTTTCCTCTCATAGTGTCAGTATCAACAGCAGAAGGAAGAAGTCCAGACTGTGGAGCTCCATCCTCAAGATGATCCCTCACATGGCCCTGTGCAAATTCTGTAAGTGTTAAACAAACCACTATTACATCATACTTTAGTTTAATAGTTAAAGGTCAGATGCTGCTATTGTAATTTAATTAATTATAAAATTAATATTTGACGTCTAACTAAATAATAAAATCTGCATAATGGTAGGGAGGACTGATTATGCAATACAAGTGTATTATTGTGAAAATGCAGTATGATAGTATATTTCATGTGATTTGTCATAAACCCTAAATTATGCTTAGAGATGTGATTTGGTTATGTTTGTAAGCTCAGCAGTAAAGAACGGAAACTGGAAGTTGGTTGCTTAGTGATCACCATGAAACATAAGACTGTTTATTTGTCATTGTAGGCAACAAAATTTGCTTGGTAAAGCTCAGTGACCAGCATCAGCATACTCCATGTACAGGAATACAGTTGGGTTTTTTTAAGTGGGTTTGTGTAAGGTACTTATCCATAGTGACCTACAGTAGATGGTGGTCAGTGCAAGCAAACAGAAGGACTGGCATGGAAGCCAAGCTATGCACAGCTGTGCATTGGGTCAGCAGAAGATAGTATGTTAGACACTTGAAAAAAGGCAATATCAGTTTAGGTGTACACTGTAGGTAAAGGTAAAGCAGTGAAAATATTCTAGGGGACACTTAATGGTCCAGTGTGTGACATTTAGGAGGATCCATTGGCAGAAATGGAATATAATATGCATAACTACGGATGGACAGTGGACTACGTTTTTTCAGAGTTTCTCCTTCACACTTGGAAGGGGAAGGTGAAGCAAGGGAGTTGCAATGTGCAACTTGACCACAAGGGGTCACTAAATTCTAAACATTGGTCATTTAAATACCAAGTACCAATGAATTCATAATAAAAACCCATTATAAGTAAAAATCCTGCATTGAATTAAACCCTACTTGAGTACAGACCAGCAAATTGTACTTAAAGCTGCAGTAGCTAATTTTTATAAATCTGTGCTGCTAATGACGTTTGCAAGAATTCACCGGGCCTAAATGAAAACAACCAGTCAGAGCCAAGAAAAATAGTTGATTGCTGGGTCTTATTCCAGGGCGTCAAATACAGACATTTTGGGACCCTGAGAATGAGACCTTTAAAGTTTGAAACAATCCCTCCTCTTCTTCTTCTTCTTCTTCTTCTTCTTTCTCTCATGATGCTTTGAATCCACCACTTGAATCGATATTTTCTTCCCTCCCTCAGTTCCCCTGGTTCTAGTCGGGGTTGTGGTGTTCACTGTGAGTGGGATCTTTGGAGACCCCTTGNNCTACAGCGAGCTTCTCAACATTATGGACAGAGGACTTCCTGCCACTAAGACACCCCGCCACGTAGCGATCATTGGCGGGGGCATCGCTGGTCTGACCGCTGCAAAGTTTTTAGAAGATGCGGGACATAAGGTAAATTAATTTATAGTGAGAAGATAATGGTTAAACATCCTTTTTCTGAATGGATACTGATGATACTTACTGTCAAACAAGTGCATTTAACAT
>NW_023340257.1:3084955-3093770 GCF_004916995.1 Morone saxatilis | reverse complement strand
AGCAATGGACTTGACATGAAATATTCATAACTCGGAATTCATTTTAATCAAACTTTGATTCTTTTGATGATGGACCCTTAAGATAAAGGAATATAACAATGATTGGTGGAATGGACATAAACGTAGGAACTTTATGACCCTTCAGGCGTTTTTTCCGTCCTCTTGTTACCATTGCCGGTAGGTCTGAATGATATTCTTTAGTGTTATAAGTCTGTAAAATTGAAGTGAAGGATGGAATTGTGGAGAGATTCTAATGATCAACAATTGTGCACATCCATATTGACAAAAGGTTTAAAACATTTATATTTGTGTAGGTGATCTAAACTGCTTAAAATTCACTCATGCGTTTTATACAATGAGATAGTTTCGATAAAAATCCAGACCAGGGCCTCTATTGGAAGCCTGCATTTTATTTGGGAGCCTGCTGTTATTGGAAGTTTTACGGTATATATGTAAGATATATACATGTTCATCTTTTTAGGAACACCAATGCTGATTGAAGTATTTACATAATTTATTTAAAACTGCATAGTTGATGTTTTGCCACTTGGAGCAGTGCAATAAGCTGTAAACTCAATATTGACACATTATCACCTTAAAGTTGAATGTGTTAACAAACAGTTACCAAATTACATGAACATGAAGTCATGTTTCTGGCCATCTGAAATTGACTTTGTTTGTGCTGGGCAGGTAGCGTAGAGTGTTAAATGGCTGAAAATGGTGCTTATGTGTGTGAGACTGGACCCAAAACAAGCATTTGCTGGATGATCTGAAAGTTGGGGTGATAATTTTCTGTAGGTTTGTTTCTACGAATGACCCTTCACAGTACACATAGTCATGATGATATCATTAATATATTATAATATTGATAAGAGTAGCTTCATTAGGAGTGGCAATACCCACACTGTAAACACCATTACAAAAAGTAGCTATACTAACTGACCCTAACTAATCCCGAAACAAGTGCCTTTAACATTATCAGTCCTGATGTCCCTGTCATCACTGTATCACTTATGAAAGCTGGGGATCCTCATAGCGCCCATTTCTGCATACCAGCCTTCACTTCTGTTCCTGAAGGTCTCTATACGTCCTCCAATACGCCACTGTTCTATTTATGGTCACCTTGTTGTCCATGAGACACATTTAATCATCATGTTAAATGCACTTGTTTGACAGCAAGTATCATCAGTATTCACTCAGAAAATGGATATTTACTGTAATATTTAAACCATTATCTTCTCACTATAAATTCATCTACCTGATGTCCGGCATCTTCTAATAACTTTGCAGCGGTCAGTCCAGCGATGCCCCCGCCAATGATTGCTACATGACGGGGTGTCTTAGTGGCAGGAAGTCCTTTGTCCACAATGTTGAGAAGCTCGCTGTAGTCAGTGTCTTGGAGGCACTCATACAAGGGGTCTCCAAAGATCCCACTCACAGTGAACACCACAACCCCGACTAGAACCAGGGGAACTGGCAAGGGAAGAAAATATCAATTCAAGTGGCGGATTCAAAGCATCATGAGAGAAAGAAGAAGAAGAAGAGGAGGGATTGTTTCAAATGTTAAAGGCATAGTTTGGATTAGGATCAAAATGAATACTTTAAACTACTACTTTAAAGCTGCAGTAGGTAACCTTTATAAAAATAGCTTTTTGTCATATTTGCTCAAATTATACGTGTCCTAACAGTAATTCACGAGACAGATAATCTTTGAAAAATCAGGTTCCTCTGGCTCGTTCTAGCACTCTTAATGGTATTTCCATGAATTCACCGGGCCTGGACAAAAACAACCAATCAGAGCAAAGAAAGATATAAAGACGCTTTGGGACTGAGGCTTGAAGATAGTTGATTGTTGAGTCTCATTCCCAGTGTCTGTATTTGACGCCCTCGGAATGAGACATAACAATTGACTATCTTTCTTGGCTCTGATTGGTTGTTTTCATACAGGCCTGGCGGATTATCACAAATGCCATTAGGAGCACTAGGAGGAGCCAGAGGAACCACAGATTATCTGTCTCATGTACTACTGTCAGGATATAGTATATCGTTTCAGCAATATGACAAAAAATATTTTATAAAAGTTACCTTGTGCAGCTTTAAGTACAATTTGCTGGTCTGTACCTTAATTCAATAGGGTTTAATTCAATGCAGGACTTTTACTTATAATGGGTTATTATTATTTAATTCATTGGTACTTTTAAGACCACTGTGTAGGATTTAGTGGCATCTAGTGGTGTAGTTGCAGATTTCAACTTCCTTGCTTCAGTTACATGTCAAATATTAATTTTTGTAGTTAATTAAATTACAATAGCAGCATCAGACCTTGATGTAACCTATGATGTAATAGTGGTTTGGTAATACTTACAGAATTTGCACAGGGCCATGTGAGGGATCATCTTGAGGATGGAGCTCCTTCTTCCTTCTGCTATTGATATTGACACTATGAGAGGAAAACAAAACCTACCAAAGGCAGGTGTGTGACAAGTTCAGTGGGAGACACTCAAGGCAGTATTATCATAAACAAACAGAAGTAACATTTTCCACTAAACTGAATGTTTAGTTAAACTAAAACAATACATTAAAATTGGTACACATGATGAAGACAACAAGAGACTACTGATGTAGAGGAACATATGTTGTGGATTCACCATGGATGTAAATATGTAAATAATTTGTAGGTCCACAATGAGGGCTGCATTGTGACTCCCACGTCCCTGTACCTGAGCACACATGTCACATGGCTTGTCACATGTGAGCAAAAGGGGGATGTGTCAAAGTGTTGAAAGACTACAGACAACAATGTCAGCACATCCTCCCCCACAGGGACCTCTTGAATCACAAATTTACTTTTGTATGCAAAATGTGATGGATGTATATAGGTTTTCAAACTGGCCTGAAGCCCGAGCTTGCAAAAAAGCTAACATTGTTTATTTAGCGAAATGCCTGCTGAAAGACATTGTTCCAAGTTTTGGAATTCCACAGACCATCAGTTCAGACATTTCACTGGACAAATAATGACTGAACTGTAAATCCCATCTAAAGGGCTGAAAGACCAAATGGATTCTGAAATACAAACTAGCTAAGCTGTGTATTGAAACAGGCCTGAAATGGACAGTGGTGTTCCCTATGTCAATGACATCCACACCCATCAGGAAACACAAACTTCCCCCTTATGAGATAATTACGAGAATACCAGCAACTCTTATCAAGTAACTCAGTACTATGTTTGAAAAGATGAATCTTGTTTATTAATTATTTTGTTCTGCTCTAACCTCTGCTGTCAGCTAATTCACAGATAAGTAAAAGCTTGTCAAACCGTGTCACAACATCCAACCAGGGAGCTGGGCCTGTATCAGAGAGTTCTAGAGGAAAAACGCCCTGTAACAAGTCTTGCTTATCACCACCGCAGTCAAATGTTAAGGTTGTCCCCACTTCCTCCATGATGCAGCAGAATATATTGACTGAATCCCTCTTTAGCAAATGGTCTCTGCATCCCAGGGAAGGACCTCCTTCCCTGAGAAACAATGCAGGACCCAGTGTCCCAGAAGAAGATGTAGGACCCCACAGTCTTCAGAGGAGCAGAGATGCTATGCAGATAATCAAGTCTGAGAAGCAGACGTAAGACACTTACAGTCATCAGAAGAGCAGAGGAAAGTCATAGTGGATTATTTCTAACGAACAGAGAAATCCAAATACCAAGAGGGATAGACACCTACTGCTTTTGAACCACAACCCTTAACAAACACCTACCCCCATTAGCAAAAATGGTAACTGATGATAGGCCAAACCCTAAGATCTGTTACGTTTGTGGATTCATTCCACACATTATCAAGAGACGGACTCTCAGCTTTGCCTATCACTCCCTATGGTACTTGCCTTGTCCCATCCATCACAAACTAGAAAATTACACTATGAACAACTTAACGCCAACTACAAACACTCCATACCCTATCACCCTTCCAGTGGTTCCAGAGACATTAAAATGATGTCTAGGGGCAGAGCCGGTTCACCCTATAAGCTCACTATGCACTCCACCTTCTGTGTCAAAGTGGGTGTCAATGTTTTAATTTAAACGAGAGGATGAAGTGGAGCTATCCTTCTGGTCACGAGAAGAATAAAAAAAATGAGAGTGAATTGTGGGAACAGCAATCAGGTAAACTTGTGTAGACCTACTCTCCTCTCCAAGTTTGATGCCAGACTCATCAGCAAATAACGTAGTAAGTAACGTTAATATATGGGCTTGATGAACGATGACACTTCACAAAAATTGCAGATGGAGAGACACATGCTCATAGAATGAGCTGATACTACCAATCCCTCCACCTCTGTCTAACTGGCCGTGTGCTTGAGTGGAGTCAGGTGTGTAGGAGTCAGGTCAAAAGCTACCAGCCATCATTGTCATCCTGCTCTGCTTCATATACCTGGTCTTCTCCTCAACACTCTGCCAGATTGTAGACTCTGTTTTCACAGTCAGTCACATATCCAGCCTTAAAGATTTTGCTTCTTTGTTTCTGCCTGATCACTAATCTCTGTTCCCCTGCCTGACTCCTGACTCCTACATTACGTCCTGTCTTGTCTGCTGTCTCATTTGGATTTTTGCCATGAAACACCATTCTTTAGACTGCTTCTCCCTTCACTGGACCCCGCCAAGCCCCGGTCACCTGGTTCTACTCAGCTTTGTTGTCAACCCTCAATATACCATCTTCATAACCAAAACATTCCATCTCAACCAAGTGGTGAATAAACTTTTGAATTTGCTTAGTAAGTCTCTTGTTTCTGTGTCTTGCACATTGGGTTCTAAACCAACCTTAACAGATACTGATTGTGAGTGACAAGATTCTGGGAACAATAGTGACTCAAGTAAGAAAGGTCAAAGTACTTATCTTGGATTGTACACCTGACTTTAGTTACCAGAAGCATTTATCCATTATTCAGAGAAGTATGGCTTTATTGAAAACACTGGAGATCAAGGAGCATTTCTTTGTAAATGTAAAGGTTACAACTGGCATGAGTTTGTCCACTGTCATCGTAGATGAGCTGAATATTCCATTTGAAGATTTCAAGCTTATGATAATGGGGGCAACATGAAGGGGAAGCACAAAGGAGTACAAGCCAGACTACTCAAAAAAAATCCCAGAGCAGTGTCAGTACTATGTGGAGCACATACATACCTTGTCATTGCAGATGAAGCTTCAAAAGATGCAGTTGGTTTTTTTGGGCATGTTCACAAGCTCTTCACCTTCTTTTCTGCTGGCACACAAACATGGAGTGTCCAGAAGAAGCACATCTACATAACTGTGAAGTCATGGAGTGACAGAAGATAGGAGAGTAGGCTCCAAAGTGTTGCAGTCATGTATCAGGCTCCTGAGATTCAGGAGGCATTACTAGAAGCAAGGCAGACGATCAACAATCCTGTAGGCAAAGTGGAGGCACGATCCTTTGCAGATGAAGCTGGATTACACCAGTTCTTGATTTGGTGTTAGATCCTGACAATTAACAACAAGATGAACACGCTTTTGCAATCCACCTCAATGCAGATGGATATAGCAGTGCATTTAATCAGAAATGCAAAGGCTTCCCCATACACTGGACTCTCTGAGGCCCAGACAACAGCCAAAAGCATTTGTGAAGAAGTGAACGTGAAGGTTGTTCTGAAAGAGAAGGGACGGAGAAACAGCTAGAGACATTTCAGCTATGAGGCTCCTGATGAACCTTGAAGTCAGCTACTTCAACAGTGTGGTTGACTCTGCTGTGACATCCATGGATGAGAGATTTGAAACAGTGTGAATGTACTCTCTACCAATGTACTCTGCTGAACTTCAACAGTGCCTCTCAGATGCCCAGTGAATCTTTAAAGGTTCACTGCATGGTAGTTGAAAAGACTCTAACCTTCAGAGATGACTGTGACATCAGTGGAATGGATCTGGCACACGGGATTCAAAATTTACCTGATCTGCCATCAGGTAAGATGACTGCATTTGAGCTGCTTTCCTTTCTCTGTGAGAAAGATCTGGAGGAACTGTATCCTAACCTTTGGACAGCCATTAGAATTGCAGTCACACAACCAGTAATGATAGTATTAGCAGAGACAAGCTTTTCAAAGTTAAAGCTCATCAAAAGATAGCTGAGGTCTTCCATGTCACTTTTGAGTGGTCTGGCCACCATGAGCATAAATTATAAAATGGGGAAACAAATTTCTTATGTTGACATCATTGATAGTTTTGCCTTAAAGTGCAGAAGAGAATTATTTCGAAGGTAAGATTTTAATTCACACATTTAAACATTTACACACTTAGTAACAATTAAAAATGTATGGAGAAGTGCATTTGTGTCGAAGCTGCTTAAATGTAACATACTTTCTCAATTTCTTCCAGACAGTCCAGACAGACTTGTGCCCAGGCTGATACTGAAAATTCCCAGGCTGTAGAGGCAACCAAAGTTAAGCACAGTGCTGTATAAGTTTTATTTGACTATTTTAAGACATATAGCTGCAGCCATAGCCTATAGGCTTATGTTTACTTTGTCTAGCCAAAGCTAATTGTATATTAGTGTGAGGACTGAGCCAGCTTACTGCTATATTTGATTATTTTCTACATTTTCTTTTTAATTTTTATATTAAGTCTTATTTGTGTTATTATTAATATTCACTGATCCTAAGATTCTGTAGAAAATATTATATTAAATAAATATTATTATTATTATTATTATTATTATTATTATTTTAATTGTTATTATTATTATATTTTATTATACTATATATTTTTCACATCTCATTCTGTTATGTATATGTGTACTTATTCTAAGACCGACAGATGGAGCAAACTGTTTTAAAGGAGGGAGAATTGTAGTGGCAGCACTGGGGTGTCAGGTGTGACTGTGTGGCAATGGTGGATGGTTTACATGGTTCACAGGTCAGCAGAATTTTGCTTAGGGCCCCAGGGAGATCAGGACTGTCTGTGTTGGGGGACAAAGAAACATTTTCCCTGTGACTGTACATACGCTTCAGAAGAACTAATTGTGGAGTCCAATAGAAATGTGCCTCTAAGACAATGTCCATCAAGCGATTCTACTGATGATTACGACCACCTTGCTACAATAATGAATCATTGCTTGATAGCACTACCTAAGGGTGTATACTGAATATACATGCTACAATGTAGGCTTATGAACCAACCAAAAGGATGGTCACCTGAGGTTGACATCGTTAAAAAGGACACAACCACCTTGGACAATATTTTATAGTGCTCTCATGGCAGCTTTTGATCAGATAAGACTTTTTCACATGCATTTGAAGATCTCGCAAACTCTACTACAAAAGGCATGTCTGTGCTCTCACAAGAAAATGATACAAATAAATTATGGCTTTACAAAAAATTTGCCTCTCAAGGAGGAAGTTGTGATTTCATTGGAAACCGATTGTTGTCCTTTTCCTGACCAATGTGTTACCATACAAGAAATATAGAAAATGGAAAATCTTGCAAATATGCTACATAACCCTACATATTAATCACGTGATCACTGGTTAGTGTAGAAACATTACCGCTTCTGTCCACAGGGTCCCACCACAATCAACAAAATTAAAGTTCCTTTATAGGGGCTTAAAATATATGTTTTGTTTTTTTAATCATTGTAGTAACTTCCCAAGCCAAACATTTGCTGATTCTAGCTTCTCAAACGTGAGCATTTGCTGCTTTTCTTTAAATGAAATGTTAATGTACTGAGTATTTTGTGGTTTTGGACTGTTGCTCAAGCATACACCACCTTGGACTCTTATAATGGGCATTCTCACTATTTTCTGACATGTTATAGACCAAACAATAAATTTTTTAAACAAGAAAATAATCAGTGGTGAAAATAAGTCAACTTGCAGCTCTAATTCAATTTTATTCTGGTAGAAAGTCATGGAATATTCTCTGAGACACCACATACACCACTTGCAAACATAGTCATAATTAAATAATTACATTTCATGATTATCTTTGTGGGATCTGATCATGACAGACAATACTTTTACTGCTGATCAGTCGATATGTATGTAAATCAATAAATATGTACGTAACACAGAAATGTACATCATATCAGAAGGTGTTAGTACTAATAGAACAGTACTCACAAGATTAACCTACAAACCAAAATATCAGACAAACCCTATAAGACTGTATATGAGAGACATATTTAAAAAAGAATACACATCAAACTGTAAGGCCATTGATGTTTTTAGCTGCTCTCAGTGCAGACTTTATTGCAGTTTCAATCCACCCATGCTGCGTGTGGCGTGTGTTCTCCTGCAAAGTGCACCCGCCCCTCACTCTGGAACAGTTCTCCTGGCGTCTGTCCCTTCTGGTAGGGTAACAAGCAAATGCTCCCAGACTGTAAGGATCTAAGCCTCCACTTCTTCACCACTCCCCCTGTCCACCAGATGGCCTGATATAATCTCCTTGATTCTTCACCAAGTCCTCCCAGGACCAACAGCCATGCCACTCTTCCTCGCTCATCCCTTGGAACAGGGTGGATCATTCGGACCAGTTAGACTTCAGGATGGCCCCCGCGGCTGTGCCGTGGAAAGCTGTGGCTTGGGTAGTAGAGAAGCGGGAGGCCGGTCTTGATGCTCTCCCTCCTTCCTGATGCCCTCTTTCCCCAGAACCGGTCCCCCTGAAACTGAGTACCTGACCCTTGTACTGGCGAATGAACTGACGCAAAGCCTCCATCTTGATCCCCGGATAGAGGGGGCTGGAAGTCGAATGAAAGGGCGGCTTCGCTGTGCTGTGACCAGGGCCATAGTCAACTGTTAGGTTGGTCAGGGAGCCTGAAGTAT
>NW_023340257.1:3082070-3084855 GCF_004916995.1 Morone saxatilis | reverse complement strand
GCATGGGTGGATTGAAACTGCAATGAAGTCTGCACTCAGAGCAGCTAAAAACATCAATGGCCTTACAGTTTGATATCTAACAATTAAAAAATACTTTTTTTTTTAATTATGTCCCTTCATATTCAGTCTGATATGATGTACATTTCTGTGTTATGTACATATTTATTGATTACATACATATCGACTGATCAGCAGTAGGACTGTCTGCTGGCAGCCCTTGGTCAGATCCTACAAAGATAATCATCAGTAGAAATGTAATTATTTAATTATGATTATGTATTATTTAATTATGATTATGTTTGCAGAGTTTTATTGGTGGTGTATGCTGTGTTTCAGAGGATATTCCACGACTTTCTACCAGAATAAAACTGAATTAGAGCTGTAAGTTGACACAAAACATACTTAAAAGGACCTACAAGGAACTTTAATTTTGTTGATTCTGGCAGCCACTGTGGACAGAAGCGGAAGCAGAAGATGTCTCCTACTTCACTGTAAAGTCCATTCTCAGTGGATGTGCACTGGTGGCTTCAAGTTAAAATCAGATTTTCAATGAGCTCAGAGAAACTTTCCACTTTCAGCAGATGAATGTGATAACATCCTTCTAGTGTCAAACTCTACACATACATCCTTCTGTGCAGAGAAGCTCAAAGATCCAACTGTAGGAACAAGAAGTAACTGATTTCTGACAGGAGGGGGACTTTAAGCAATGTATGCTAAGCTATTTAATGCATTAATTAATGTAGACGTATAATGAATTCCTGTTTCCAACATTTCCCCTACGTCTTCTTCTGGGACACTGGGTCCTGCGTTGTTTTTCTGGGAAGGAGGTCCTTCCTGGACTTCCTAATTCAGAACCCACAGGATAAAGAGGGATTCAGTCAATTTTCTGCTGCATCATGGAGGAGGTGTCAAAGTAGGGCGACCTTTACACTGCTGTGTTGCTGATAAGCAGGACTTGTTACAGGGCGTTTTTCCTCTAGAACGCTCTGATTCAGGCCCAGTTCCCTGGTTGGATGTGGCACGGTTTGTCACTAGGAGAAGACTGGACAGCTCTCATAATAATCTCATGAGGTGGAAGTTTGTGTTTCCTAATGGGTGTGGACCTTTTGTTTTTGTTAATATCCACGATGGAATGAGACCACAGGTGGACAAGAGTCCAAACCCTTCCCTGTACACACAGGGGATAGGCAGAGGTGTGTGCTAGCACCAGTGCTCTTTAACATCTTCCTCCTATGTGTCACCAAGCTTCTCCACAATGAGACTGAGGACAGCAGTGGCAGATTAGATGGCAACATCAGAAGGCTCCATGCAACTACCAAACTCCGCAAGGAACAGGTTCTGGAGCTGCAGTATGCGAAGCACTACAAGGACAAGATTAAGAACACCTTGGGGAATCACATTACATGATCTAGACCGTGCTAACTGTAACACTTGGCGGCAGCTGTGTAGGGATTGTAGGCTGGAGATGGAGAGGGGAACCAAAAGACAGCAGAAGAGAGCCAGGGCAGCCATGGATGCCACCACCATCACCACATACACACGGCCCCCCTGTAACAGAGTTTGTGGGTCCAGGATCGGATTGCTCTGTCACCAAAGAACTCACTGCTAAAGGAGTGGACATCATCATCCATCATCCAGTCCAGTGAAATGACAACCTGCATATGGCAAAGCCCACCTTTATATACCCACAGTGCACACAAAGGCCATTTCTTTGCAACTGTTTGGATGGAGATATTTGATATTGATTCCTTTCTAAAATAATCTCACAATCGCTCCCTGCCCTCACCCCCAATACATTTCCATACGGCCCCTAAGATAATGCCCAAGCATTTTGTACCACTATTCTCTAGAGACTGCACTCTCTTATAAGGCTAAGATGAAAAGATGAACATCATAATACTGACCTCTAGTGGGTTTTTGTGTATATTAATCAGTATTCGTTCTTTTGTATTCATACAGCATTTATTTATAGTTTCAATTTTATCACAATAAATTTACTTCAATAAGTTCTTTGTCTGTCAAGAACAGAGGAAGTGTCTGAATAATATTTTTTTGTGTGTTTTTAGTATTTATGATTTCAGTTTTTGGGAATAAATATTTGTTAATGTTGTCTTTTTCCTACATTTTGATCAGTACACCTTTTTCTGTATGACACACTCAAAGTGATGAACTGAACCCAGATCTGTCCTCCAAACAGTGGAGCCACCATGGCTGGAATCTTTCCTGCTTCATTCTATTCTTTGTTAAGTACATGAAGGATCACAGATTGAGGACATTGAGTGTGAGCGTACTGTGTGTCACTTTACTATTGTCACATTACATGATACTTCTTGCTGCCATTTGCAGCTACAACCAGAGTTTCCAGTTAGGACCACAAGTCAAAAACTTAAAACAGTAAGTTATAAAAAACATGTCCTCTTCACAATATCTTCCAGCAACACGTAAGGAATACATTTTTATCTATGTCATTACACAGTCCTGTTGGCATCTTTAGTCCATTATTAATGAGCGCCCTTCTGCACCATCTGCGTGAAGCGGTTAGTAATGGTCAGGGTGGTGTCAATGAAACGTTCAACGCAGCTCTGCAGGCACGTCTCTGTCCGGTAGTCCAGCTTTGAGCCTGGACTGTCCACGCACTTGTCCCAGCAGACATCAGTGAAAGTGTGCACCTGGAACATAAAAAGCAGATAAACAGCTGATACAGTTAGGTCCATATATATTTGGACACTGACACAAGTTCTGTTATTTTAGCTGTTTACCAAAACATATTCAAGATACAGTTATA
>NW_023340257.1:3081701-3081947 GCF_004916995.1 Morone saxatilis | reverse complement strand
TTTCAAGGGACCAAAGGTAATTGGTCACTCAGAAGCTATTTCATGGGCTGTATGGAGTTGATTCAGGTGTGGCATTTGCATTTGGAAGCTGTTGCTGTGAACCCACAACATGCGGTCAAAGGAGCGCACTGGTGAGCTCAGGAACTCAAAAAGGCCTGGACGTCCACAGAAAACAACAGTGGTGGATGATCGCAGGATCCTTTCTATGGTGAAGAAAAACCCCTTCACAACATCCACCCAAGTGAA
>NW_023340257.1:3081455-3081601 GCF_004916995.1 Morone saxatilis | reverse complement strand
AAGAAGTGGAATATTCTGCAATGGTCTTTAATGATCTGCAGCCTGTTGCACCAACTCTAAGTCTAACTAAATATTTACACACGCCCCTAAGGTAGTGTCACAGATTGCTCAGCATAATGTTTTTATTAATTGCAGCCATTTTGTGA
>NW_023340257.1:3077348-3081232 GCF_004916995.1 Morone saxatilis | reverse complement strand
AGAGACTGTACACACAGCGGGTGCACAGCTGTTTTCTTCTCCCTGATGCTTGGTCATTGTTCAATTAGACAATTTACTTTACATTTACTTTTCTTCACAGAAGTGAACCAAATGCTGAGATACGGTGTACATTTCTTAAGAAGGCCTCATGAACCCACATGAAGCTTTGGCGAACCCTAGTGGGGGTCCGGACCCCCAGGTTTTGGAACCACTGGTTTAGACTAAGTGACAGTTTTAAGTTCAATGAAAAAAAAGACATGTATTTGGAAAAATGTCTTAAGATTTGGAGATTAAAATAATTTCTAATGCCACCTTTAAATACTTCTACTGCTTTACTAATGTAGCAGACTAATGTGATGTTTTTGAGTTCAAATATCTTCATTTGGGACCTCTTGCAAGCAAATATTGATATATGTGATTGATTGAATATGTGTCTGTGATTAAATCGCCATATATTTCTGCTTAAAGTCTCCATGCCACCCTCTGAACGGCCCATGAATATTTCTGTAGATCCGCCCCTGTCTATATGCTGCCTAACATTTCTAAATGGATGGGACTGTTTGCTGCAGTGTATTTAATTAGTAGCAACATTAAGCATTAGTATAATCCCACATGATGTTCTACAACTGGCGTCGTCTTTATGACAAAGCAAAGAAACGTTGAACTGTGAGATCTTCCAGGGCAGAGTGGCTCATATGCCGGCATGTGGCCTCGCTCTCTCGGATCAGTGCTGAAGGGTTTAGCATGGTTAGCATACAAACCTGTGCCTGGAACTGCGCCTTCTGTTGCTCTATGGCGATCATACGCTGGAGCTCCGTCGCCTCCGCTTTCTCCGACGCACTTAAATTGTCATAACCGTCCATTGCGTTATTGAATGGTCACAGAACAACTCCGTATCCACACAGAGTTGGTCGAGACAAGATGAGGTGACCTTCGGTTTCACCGCGAGTGAGCGCTGCAGCCGGTCGATCTACAAATCATCCGATGCGCCACACACAGGGGCATTTCCTGCCTGCGCCGTTTGTAGATCTGCGTGCGACATGTGACATAGGAAGTGACGCTTTCAAAGATATTTTATGTTGAAAAATAAAAATAGGACACATATATATATATATATTATATATATATATATATATATACATTCTGTATAAAACACAAATTTGCATCTTGGTTAAATGATAATATTTAATTTTATTTGTTTAGTTTAGTTTTAGTTTTTCTAAACGTATTACCTATGTTAATCATTATAATTCATCTACAGCGGACTATTTCAATAAGTAGCTGCTAAAACATATGTTGCAATATTTTGCAGTGAGTAATAAGAGCCGAGAGAACCTGAGATGACCCCAGTGGGGCTCCGTATATTTGGGCTGCTGACGGCGCAACAACTACATCCGGGTAACTGTGGTGACCTTGGTTGGTTGATCATCATGGCGGCTATCGTCAGGTTGAGTTCTGTGTGTCGCAGAGGAGTCAAACGTGAGTACTTCTGCCTGTTCTCAGTGTTTCTGGGCTCATTCAATATGTGTGCTCGCTTTAGTGTAGTAGTTTGAGAGCGGGGCGTTTTAACAGCCGGAAGGTCGAACAGGAGCAGTGCACGAACAAATCACGGCTGGCAGAGACTACTAACGTTAAGTTACTTTCAAGTTCACGACTTTAGTGTCATTACTACTGGGTAGCATCGCCGGTAAACTTCAGCCTCTCAGACGGATTAACATCAGTGCCCACTGAGGGGGACTGACATTTTTTACCATGATGACATCAGACTGACCGACCATGACGTTATTGCTGGCGCGATATACTCCTCAGACTACACCAAACACCGTGTAGAAGTTTGTGAAGTATACGTTAACACACATATTGACGACATTACACACCAGTGAAAACGGAACTACAGACATTTACCGATGTGGCAAGACTCTGTTTTAAATTCGGCCTATGTAATACAAAGCAAAGAGCATAGTAGCTCCTTCAATAAAAGTTCATGTTAAGCCAAGACTACTCGCCACCGCCCTCCAATACACACACACACACTCCTGGACCTTAGGTTTTCGCGACAGCGCCACCTAGCCAAATACTACTTTCTACTATGGTTTTAAAGGTTTATTCCACCCAAATACTACTTTATCCAAGTATTTATGTTTAGAGTTTAATGTTGGGCAATTTGTGTAATTAGTTCATTATACTCGATGAGGTCATATTCTACGCCTTCCCAGACACTAGATCTCAGCCACATACTGGAAAGGTTGGATAGAGACAAAATGGTGTTAATATTAACAACAAGCAGCAAACTCCATCTGATTCGGTAGGTGGCATTGTCACGGAAAACTAGGGTCCTACAAATGTGGTCCTGAAAGTGGCGCCTCCGGTTTGGCTGTGAATGGAAAGCAGAGTGTTGAATCCTGTTATTTTGTTGTTTTTTTACCCAGTGTTTATAGCAGTATATAATAGGAATGCACGGCTGCTGTCAGAGTTCCTTCTGTTATGGTGGTAAATAAATGTTTTCAAGACAAAAAATATATAATGCACTGGGAAACTGTGAAATGAGAAATTGTGTTATGTGTCATTTTTGTACGTTTTAAAAACGGTCTTCATAATGTCAGTGACAGGAACAGTTGATGTTTAAAGTAAAAGTTTATGTCAAGTTATGTTAGCGTAATTTGTTGTTTGAGTCGAGGCATTCTGAAATGACATAAGAGTGTGATCGTTTAATTTAGTGGTTTACAGTTCATTCTGGGTTAAGCTGTGCTACAACGTGCTCATTTCTGTGCCCGTTTGGAAACATGACTGTTTGTCTTCTCTCCTCAGCTCTGTTCTACCAAAGCACTTTGCTGGCCAGGCCGCTGGTTGTACCACACAAATACCAGGAGCAGCCCTACCTGCTGACAGCCAAGATCCATGCATCCCAGGCTCTGCACGGTCAGTGCTGACAAGCGTGCTTGTAAATGCAGTATATACAGGAAGTATATTGACTAACAGGAAAACCTTAATATACATAGTAAAGCCACAGGGTGAGAGAGAACCACAGAGGTGACCCCACTGACACAGTTCCATCAACGAGATAACGTATAAACTACACTTGGGTGGGGCTGGGATGAATCTGATACCTTTTACTATAGTGCAAACAACAACACAGCAGATCATTTAAGGTGAAATCCCAGCACACCATCAAGTGTCTGTCCTCATACGTGAAAACAGTTTCTTTTTGATGAGTCTAGAGCTGTCTTCAACTAGTGGTGTTCCATGCTGGTCGACGTCCTTCCTGTGGTATTTAATGGCAGACTAGAGTATTTGTAGGCACGTATGCTGCCCCGTCAGGTCCGGAAGAATGTCCTACGCTGCTGTAGAAAAAGAGTACCTTAAAGTTTTGGCATCTATTTGGTGCCAAAGTGTCCGATCTCGTGACATCCCTGGTCCAAGTATCGCAGTACAGAACATAGAGTAAAGCATGTGATAGTGATCTTTTGAAATGGTCAGAGTCCAGCGGAGAATGTTGAATATTAATAGCAGTGAACAGGTTAAGGGCGTTGTTGCTATTGTGGTGATCCAGTTTGGTTGCTTTTGACTGTTTTTCCGTTTCACATGAAAGCAGGTGGCCTCGATTTACATGTGATTGGTGTTTTGTGTTAGAGGGGTGGCGGTATCACAAGACCAGTTTCAGACCAGTGTGCTTAATGTGAGCAGGTGTCGCCTACTGTGGCCCCATTACAGCATGACCGAAGAGTGGAGGCTTTCTCTGAAAAGCCACACGTACAAATGTGTCAAATACCAAAAGTGGGTCAAACTCTTAGTCTTGTTTACTTGAGTCTGTTTTCCTTGATTTAAATCATAATTTAGTTAAGTTTTTACATCTTTTGCTTGTTTTCTGGAGTGTAAAAAAAGTT
>NW_023340257.1:3066413-3077248 GCF_004916995.1 Morone saxatilis | reverse complement strand
ACTGACAGTATATATAAGGTTAGACCACGTTACTGTACAGATTCTGTTCAATGAGAGAGGGTTAAACGCACGTTTATATTCCTCAGTCAACAGTCACAAAAACAGTTTGATACTTGGTATCAAACTAGGGCTGTACGATATGGTAAAAAAAATCATACTGTGATGATTTGAACTGCTATTGCGGTATGATTGACGATTCGTGGGAATATTAGATCACCATTAGAAGTTTTCCAGAAAGGAAAAGTGCTGCTGTGTCTTAACCTAAAGGAAGACTTTGACTTTTTGGGAAGTACCTTTTTATTTGCTTCCTTGGCAAGAGTAATAAACATACATAGTAAGGTTGATACCACTTGCCTGTCTTTAGTCAACAGCCAGTCAACAGCCCGGTCAATAAATGGTTCCGTACAAAACCAACATAAAACCACACTGTCTGTTTCATTTCCCCTTTGGTTCGGTTTAAACAAACAACATACAGCCTGTTAATAAGAGAGCTATAAAGACGCTGGGACGTGGATTTTGTTACCTTTGAGTCAGGCTAGCTGTTTCCCCCTTTTACCCGTCTTTGTCCTAAGCTAAGCTAACCAGCTGCTGGTGGCATGGATGCATTACTGAACAGAAGAGCCATAATGAATAATAAACCAGTGTTTCTGTTGCTCTACAGCGGGCTCTGGCTCTAAAGCTGCCTCTCTGCACTGGACAGCAGAGCGAGTTGTGAGCATCCTGCTGCTGGCCATGGGGCCCGTAGCCTATTTGAACCCCAGTCCTATGGTGGACTACTCCCTGGCTGCTGCCCTGACCCTGCACGGACACTGGTAAGACCTGAACCTGGTTGTCATACCCATAATTCAGTTGTGATACAGATCATTTCTCACTAATGATGCTTTCCTTCTTCCTTTTTAGTTTTTACATGAACATATTCAGTGTTACACCGTCCATTTCTAACCTACCACTTTTAAATGATTGACTTCCTGTTGGCTTGGCAGGGACCCAGCAAAGACCACATACCAGAGGAAGGCCTAACCAAAAACTGCTCTTTATGCAGCAGAGCATGTGAGCGCAGTGGGAGTGAGAGTTTCCGCTCCTAGCCCACAGAGCCGCGCTCAACTCAGATTTCACCCCGCTCCACTGTATTTAAGTTTGAGCTGAAATCCTGTTTAAGATGTGTGATCCAGCTGTATGCCCCCCGGGGACACAGAGCACACACAGGCGGCGGCAGAGAAGCCCTGCCTGCTCTTTTTTGAATTCATTGTTGCAGGAGAAGCGACACCCCACTTATCCATGAACACATAATTCATGAGGTTATTCTGAAAATCCGCCGTACATGTGATTTAAAGAGAGCAATAGAGCTCACGCATGAATTGACAATGAATCCTGGAGCCATATACGGTCGTACCAGAGCGAGACTGGAGCAGGATGGAGCGGGAGATACGGCGATGCTCCAGCTCTTTTAAATAATCTGCTCTGATATAGAGCACTTACCAGTTTATTAAGAACATAAATCCTACCATCATGAAGGTTAGAGTCTTCAGCTTTTGTTGTTGTTTGACATTTTAGAGAGGTGTTCAAATTCTACTTTATGCTCATTTTGGGGGCTGACTGAATGCTGGCAATATTAGAAACCCCTCTCACTATAAACCAGGGTTTTTGGCTCATTGGCAAATAAGGGGAAACTAAACTGGATTTTTTTTACCGGCCATAAAACTGCCTCATGCATTTTCTGTCTAAAACTTATTACCATTAGTTTGAAGCCTTTATGAACCTTCTGAGCATGGTGGTTCAAAATGGAAGGCAACGCTGCATGTGTAGAAATAAACTCATTCTAAAGTAACAACAACTTAATTATTGTTATTTTCAGGTGTGTAGTAATTACTAATGTAAACATAGTTTTGCATATTATTTAAACATACATTATAATACATGTACACACACACACTGGACCTTTTACACCAGAAATGTGTTGTTGCCACATCTCTAATAACGTGCAGGAAAATCAGATACATTGTGTAGTAAGTTGCTTTCATTTGATTTGCTGCCGTCACAGTTGGTATGGTAAACAATGAGGGTCACATCAGTCTCAGCCGGTACACACTGATGTGGCCGGTAACCTGTTTATTTTTCCCCCAAACCCAAAATGGAGCTGCATTTGGTACTTGGTGGTTGTTCATTTTGGACCCTGATATAAATAAATATTAACTCCAGCCTCAAGAATGACCGGTAAACTGAAGTGACACATAGACTTCACTTATCCTGGGAAAACGCAAATGTGGAGGGTAAATTCCTTCATCACGAGGTCAGGGAGTTGTAGTGGAACTGGATTGGAGCGTTAATTTAGCATCGAGGTTAAGTACAGTCATCCTCTCCTGCGTGGAGACTGTTCAGACTGCGATTGAACAGATTAAGGGCATTTGGGGAGTACGAATGAAAGTTCTTCAAACCCTCCACAAACTGATTTCCCAACCGTTTCTACCCAGTACAAAGATTTAGCTTGTTCGCTGACCCTACCGGACAAACGGCAAACTTTGTGCCACGGAGGGTTATTGGTGGGTGGGGTTGGGGTTTATTCAGCCATCTCGCCGTTAGCTGTCAGCAGCTATTAATTCAGCTCTGGTTAGTTCCGGCTCTGTTTGCTGACTCGAGAAGGTGGCTTTAGCTTAGCGTCACAGCGATGTGCCCGTCCATCAGTTAGAGCGCAGAACGAGCAGCATGGCAGGTGTAGGCCACAAATCCCAGTCATGAGTAGTGAGAAGTCTTGTTAAGCAACAGCTTTCAGGGGCAGGTCCATTAGCTCAAAGGGTCAAGCCACATCCTGTTTGACCAAAACCAGTCCGACAAATGCTCCGATGTCATTTGGCGACGTCATTGCCATGCTTTGAAACATAAGCAAAGTCTGTGCCTAATAGGATTTTATAGCACTAAGGAATGTTGGAACTGAATGCCCACCTGATGAACATTGGTTTCCATCAGTCATTAGGCTTTTTGAGTTATGGTGGAAGAGGGGGCAAAATGGATGGTATACCAAATGTGTTAAATTATTAAACTAAACTAATAATAAAGGCTTATTTTTGTACGTTTCTATTTTACAGAAAGGAAAAAAAAAAATAGAAATTGACCGTAATTGATTTTGACTTGTGTCAGGCACTCCGTAAACTTGCATGCAGTAAATACACTTAGGCAAGGGCAGTACCTGATTTAATATGCGCTTGAACATCAACATATGTGGGGTTTTATTTTGGAAAATAAATAAATTTGCAGCACACAGGGTAAGTCGCTGTATGCGTATACTGGGGAGGAATGGGAACACTTCGGAACTTTCCTGAGAACCCGAATCAAAGTAATTCATCATTCAGCAAAAAAATAACTTAATGGCTAAAACTTCATTTTCCCAAATGATGGTGATACATCGGGAAAGGTGGCCTCTCCGCCTTAACAGCTCCATCTCTGTAAACAGGGGCGTTGGTTTGGCCGTCCTACCCAGTTTGTATGAAGCACACTGAGGCCAGTTCTGAAAACAATCTGTTTCTCTCTTTACCGATTGCATATATTTTTGTCTCGCAGGGGTATCGGGCAGGTGTTAACAGACTACGTTCACGGTGACACAAAGATCAAGATTGCCAATGCAGGTCTCTTCCTCCTGTCCACGGTGACCTTCGCTGGTCTTTGCTACTTCAACTACAACGACGTGGGCATCTGCAAAGCCATCGCCCTGCTCTGGAGCAAATGAATAAAACTGGACTGGGAAACTTGGGAGGACCTAGACACTGGGACGCGAGCGATCTTGTCCTGGCTGATTGTAAAAATTCAAGCTGTTCTATGTAAATTCTTATAAATATATCATTTTGACAATATTACGGTGATTCACAAGTGTGTAATTGTAATTTCGTCGATCAATTCTGGCTCATCTGTTAAGTTCTTGCTCAGTTTAGTTAAAGTAATGATTTTGCAACAAGCATCCATTTTCGAATATGTGGAGACTAGCTTGTTTGTTTTCAGTGTGGACTACGTTCCACTGTAGATCCTGAACAGCAACATGTCCAGTTATTTAAAGTGTCACTACCAGTTCTACAAATAAGAGATATCCAATATACTGAAATGTAATTGTTATATTTACTGTGGACATGCATGTTTTCAACGAAACTGCTACAACTTCTATCAAGTTGTACAGGCTAGTTTGATTTAATTTATTTTTTAAATGGTCCTGGTCCTTTTTGTGGCAGATTTCTTAAATGTGTTTTGTTTCTATCACAATGTGTACATAGTACTTTTTGCTCTGACACTTATCAGGAATAACAGGACAGTACTACAGATCTGAGCAGCGTTCGTAAGAGAAGTGACCCTTCTGGAACCGCAGTCAACTTTCTCATTTCCTGTACTTAGATGTGCTTTGTGCTAGTTGATCTGTGTTCAAAAGGGGAACCGAGGCTTGCTCAATAGTTATTGGAGCACAGAGCAAAAACATGGCCCTCCACTCTATTATTTGTGGAGGGCAACCCCACACTTACAAATTAATGGATACACGGTCCACTTTGTATGTCTGTTATTACTCACCATGTCGCTCAGTTTCGGTGTACTCCAAGGAGCAAATGTTGGAAGCAACTTGAAGTCACAGGTTGTATTGTGAAACCTCTACCCTCAGGTCTGCATGTACTTGCATCGGCCTGTTTAATCCAGGAGATTGCTGCTCTGTCAAAGGTTCATTGAAGTCAAGGGAGGCTACATCTGACCAGAAATTCAAGCCATCCAGTAATACTCAATCTTCCTGTGCATCAGCACAATGGCTAATGAAGTCTAGCAAAGTCTTGTCAGCTAACAGTGTATAATCCACAGCAGGATCTGAAATCAACAGCTGCACATTGCCGTCCTCACTCAAGACAGTAACAGTGACTAATATGAATGCCTCTAACATATTGAGTCATGTTGTACTTCATGTATGGATTACAAACTCCTTCCACTGTGAGTGAGCAAACTGCACATTAAAAAAATACATTTTGAAAATAGTAACAATGTACTTTTATTTAGACCATTTTACAATTATTATAGTTAAGTTTACAACCTCATGGCAAATAAAACAGTCAATTTCAGGCACTGTTCCTGAACCAGTGAGAGCCCGTTTGATAAAATTGTGTCAGGTAATCTAGGAACACTAACTCATGGTATACACACACAGTCCTTGCATGCAGCTATTAGTACCAGCAATTGTCTGTGTACTGCTGGAACAAGTGTTAATCGCTGTAAAAATTGAGTTCTGCATTCAATCTGTTGATGAGAGCTTACAATACGGTTGATCTGTTTGCTTCCTACAGCAATTGTCCATTTGTGATATCTGTTCAATTCATGTTATTTCAGATTATACGCACAAAATGAGATGTGGCAAGGAAAATGTGCTGTTCCTGCCTCAGCAGAATAAAGTTGGCTTTACAGATGTTTTCATATTTTGACAATTCATGGCCTGAAAATATACACAATATATACAATGAAGAATGAATGAAAGAGTAGAAAAGGTATGTAATAGAAAACATAAAAATGAAGAAACATCACAAATGATCTGTACTTTTACACATTGAAATGAGTGATACAAATAGAAAAACTATATATAAATATAAAAAAACTACACCTACAAAAAGATGCATTCACTTTGAGAACCTTGTTGTTTTGTATTATTCGTATAAAAAAAACTGACATGAAGTCTCTGGGAAAAATAACAGTCTTGAAAAGGGACATTTTGAAATAAAAATGCCTATAATTAAATATAAATAAAATCCAATAAAACAAAACTATTCAAATGAATATTGAAATACTATAATATTCACTATAATTCATAATAGTGAATTGAAGCTGAATAATTTTTCCACTTATGTCACAAATGGTTGGTTCATTTAGATGTCTTTATTTAATATTGAAAACGACGGGTTTCCACATGCTCCAAGGTGGTTGTAATTAATTATATTTAAATGATTCAATGAAGGAAAATTTCTTCAACTCAAAACTCTGACACACAAGCTATTTATGAGAATGTCATCCCAGTTGGTTTCTGTCATTAATGTGTCTTTTTGCTATGAAACAGAGTCATTATACTCTACTTACTACTATAAATGACACTATTCTGGCTTTGATAAAGGTCATGGAAACGGTATATTCCGTTTGGATATTCTGAATTAGGCCTTATTCCAGAGGAAGAATTTTCCACTAAGATGTCTAGGATATTATTCAGGTTTTAGGAGCAATCTTTTTTTAGAAAAATACACAGAATTGAGCTTGGACCAATGTTTTTGATCACAAGAGTAAGAACTATATTTGTTCATGAAAAGATATATACACATATACACAGATATTAACACACTTGTTTGATCGTCATAAAAAAAGTACATCTGTACCGGATACTCGTTTCAGAAGAGGACCCGGCTCAACCCCAACGAGGACATTTAGAAATCATTTACACTTTGACTAAATTAATCTCGCAAGGCTCGTCCACTTCCTGTTTTCTTCGCAGGACCAGTTTGTACAAAGTGCCATCATCTATATCCAGCTTCTCAAATGCTAGGAATTTATCCCTGCACCAAGAGGACCGAAGGTTATACTTCATTGTTGACAGCTTCTCCATGTAGAACAGCGCCCTGTGTTTATTTTCATCAATACCTAGTGGAAGATCCTACACGAAAAAACACAAGACAAACCTGATTCAATTGTCTGAATGGAAAAGGAAAAAGAATGGAAAGTCTAAGCAGTATATGAAAAATAAAACCGGGATATCAATTGTGGTATCAAGGTGCAAAGACATAAGTTCTATGCAAAGAAATACACATAGTTTAGCACAGTTCAGCATACCATGCCTCAGAAATAAATAACAAGCTTCTATTATTTGATCAAGATAAAATATGTTTAAAATATATATTTTTGTCAAAGAAAATCTTTTTCAGTCATAATCTGTCTTCAATCTCATTTAGTAAAATAAAAAAAAATAAAAATGAATAAATTGTAAGGGAATCATGAATCCAGAATTGTATTGACGTCACTTGTTTATACCATGGTCTGGGTTAATACTAAATTCTGATTGGTTGCAGGATTTCCATTAAAGTGTAACAACACCCTTCAATTCTGCTAGCTCCCTCCGTCTTAGCAAATTTGAAAAATGCATCAGGCGCGACCCCAACGCCACAGTGACTTTAGGGCGTGGCAAGTGAGTGACAGACTGACCACAGCCACGTAATAAGCAGAAACAGCGAGCTGTTAGTCAGAGCGAGTTTCTGTGGGTACCCATGTTGTAGCTGAGCTAGCGGCGTCAGAGGGGGTCGGCTGTTTGGGTCATAGGATCAAGTACGAAAAAAAAGAGTGCAGTATGTTGAGCCATTTTCAGACCACAACTGCAGATTTTCATACATTTAGTAATGTCAAGTTTTATACCCACGCATTGATTGGGCTTCTTAACCATGCAGGACTGAGATTATCATTAGTAGGGCATGCAGTTTGCGGGTCACTCTTCCTTACGCTCCGCAGATTAGCCCTTCACAGGTCCCGCTCCGCCAGACGGTCAAGCTCACCGACGAACAGCATACGTCGAACAGGGGGCCGATTGTTGCACGCGGGGGGCACAGGAAGAAGGAAAGTGGGCGGCGAAGAAAGAGAGAATGAGGAATTGATACAATGAAAAACGCAACTTGCCACTTCCATGGAGTCTACTCATTGCAAGCCGTCGTGCGGTTATAGTCTATTCTAGCGGGCATATGACGTTTAACTTTGCTCAAATCAGTCATTGTGGGTGATATGCCACTCCCTTCATTCACTCAACTACCACCACTCAAAAGTTGACCATCTCTTACAACTACACGCTCGTTTGTATCAATTCTCTCGCACTCTTCTTTTGTTAGTGTAACCTACCGAAGGAGTCACTGATACCCACTTCATACACCATACGCCTGACTTTTAGGCTGTTACACGTCACAGGTCCACAACAATGCTACAGCGCACAACGTGTAGTGCGCATCGGTTTATCGGCACCCTCAGCATGTGTGCTCGGCCCACCGGTTACAGTCCATGGAAACTGAAGCGGATCAAGCACAACGCTACCGAATAACGGTAGCTTCAGCCTGATGTAAAACTCCTGAAACATACCTAGATCCTCATCGGCTCAAAGAAGCTCACGCTGTCTGGCACAATCAGTATCAACCCATGAGGTTGGTGGTCAGATTTTGCTTACGGAGGAGGTTATTGATGACTTTGCGGGCAAGGAAGGCATAAAATTGCATTGTGAAGTGCAAGTGTGATATTCAGTGTGAAGGTAGAATCAATATTACTTCTAATTCAACTTGGGTGAATTCTTGAACATTCATTTTTTTTTTTTGTATAGTCAGTCTTTTCTGATTAATCAGGTTATATAGCATCCTTTTACACGTATCTAATTTTGCCAGTTCCCGCCCCCGCGGCGGCCCGAGCCCGCGGCGCCCACCGCCCCCCCGCGCCGCCGCCCCCCGGGGCCCCACCAACCGCCGCCCCGCCCCCCCCGCCCCGTCACCCAAGGGCTTCCGGTTGCAGTTTTCAGACAATTCGGAAACCGCGCCCCCGCGCGCTTTCATGATCCACACTCTCCCGAGGCCACCCAGGGTGACCCCACGACCTAATGAAACGCAGCCAACGTATAGTGATTTCAACACGCTCAAGGGAGGTTCTTTACCCGGGTGGCACCCGCTCACCCCTCTTTCTAATCTGTCTAGCCATAATCAATCCCTTTCCACATCTGATTTAATGTGCTCACACTAACCGGCCCTGGCAGACCTACGATCTTTCTAATACAGCGCTCACCGATTGCCGCCGCTTCAGATCAGCTGCTATACCGACGGCTATTGCTCCCCTTCATTACTGTCAGATCGCGCATAATGTATGGACCTGTTGAATTTTGGCTAGCTGTTTTCAACTGTTTAGCTGGAGTCGTTGAACAACATTTCCATTGCATTAGAAACTGATTCTTCGGGTATCTCGTTAAAACCCTCAGGCATTACCCGACAAACACTGAGTCATGCGGCTTGACCGTTTGATGTACAAAAGGCATCGAAAAACAATAAAAAGCATAAAAAAGCCAGTCTGTGACCGCATGGTTGAGAAGCAAGCCAGCGAAAAGAGGGTGTTCATAATCAGGAATCATGTCTCCATCCAGAATAGTTCTTTACATGTGACCAATTCAACCCTTTTTTTGGTTTTAGTTTAATAAAAAAACCACACCCTACAGACTACGACCTCCACATTACACACATTAATGTAATTTACACTCACCATCGGCTTCTAGGACAAATCTGCCATCATCATTGTGGTAAACCATCAGCTTCTTTGCATCTTTATCCTTGCATATATCATGAAATGCTATCCACTGCCTATCCTGTCATCTGTAGCAATCCATTATTGTATACGTCTGGATTGTGGAATACGTTGTCTGAAACACGGAAATACAGGCATACGGCAAGAGGAACATCACGCGATGTCCCAGAAATCGAGGAGGAGTCATTTACCTGTTTTTTTTTTACAGCCAGCCATTTTGGCATGAAATAGGTAGGCGTAAACACAGGTGTTTCCCAATTATTGTCCAGCAGTACTGACTGTAATGTCCATTTATCGGTATTCTTTTTTCCATTATCAGGTAGATCAGTTTTAATGGACAGACAGGACCGCAGTGTGAAGGATTTTACCTGCATCTAGTGGTGAAGTTGCCAGATTGGCACACTAACTGGCATCGCGCTGTAGTTTACAACCTGGGAATGAGTGCTGTCATAGGAGAAACTACTGGTGGCGTCATTCTAACTAAACACATTCCCAATGCTTCCCAATGAAAAACATCTCCTGAATACTTATATTCAATTTCTGATTGTAGGCTTCCCCCTAAATGTTACACAACCTGCACCTTTAAAGAATAATTAAATACATTACAAAAAATAAATAATTATTAATTATCATTATTATTCTTGGCCTCTAACTGCATTGCTTATGTTCATAACATCTTGAATTTCCTCGGATAAATAAATTATCTATCTAGCTGTCCAGATGTCTTCGTAACCAGGACTCCCAATATAAGAAATGGGAAAAGTGCTTTCTGTTACGTTGAGGACTGGATTTTTTCATGTTCCCCTAGTGGCGAGAAAAACATTACTAATTCCAATCCTAATTGAGACAGTCTTGAGGAAAGCTTTAATTTTTTTATTCCTCTTTTCAACAGATCCACACAAACTTCTAACCTCCACCCTTCCTCTCCCCTAAAATCTCCTCGCACTCAGTCGCCAAGGCATATATGTGACTTTGACATAACAATGAGTCGTTATTTTTTCAGTCCCAGGATTTACGAGTTCATCCCAGCAGAAAAAAAAACAGAAGACAGTCTGGTTAAATCTAGTAATGACGCTTTTAACTGCTTCTGACAATGGACTTGTCTCATGTAACCGACATTTGACACCCATTGACCATCGATACCTCTCTTTTACACGATTGGAGTCCCAATTTGGCAATTAAAGACCGCACGTAAAGCTCCCGGCCTCTCTCACTCACTCTCACGATCGTGTCTTAGTTACCCCCGTTCCATAAGACACTAAAGTTAGTCATGGAGCTGTTCCAACAAGGAACGTAATTGAACACGTCACCATTTCGTTCTCAGTAAATATATTCCGCCCGTCTGAGAGGTGCTAATTGACATGAACTTTACCGCAGATGTCGCTAACAACCCAGTATCTGAACACACGCTTACAGAGACACTTCTATTTACATACTTCTCGTCAACGCACAGAACCTTTGTTGGTAATAACCAGCTTCCAAGACGCCTCCCTGGTATCACCCGCGAAACCGGCAGTCGATCACATTGCTCA
>NW_023340257.1:3056507-3066313 GCF_004916995.1 Morone saxatilis | reverse complement strand
TATTACAAAAATTAGACACATCCTGTCACAGACAGATGCAGAAAAACTAATCCATGCATTTGTTACTTCTAGGCTGGATTACTGCAACTCTTTATTATCAGGTTGCCCTAATAAGTCCATTAAGACGCTCCAATTAATTCAGAACGAGAATTCATAAACACTGGAACAAAAATTTTAAAAATGTCCATATAGAAGTTATCAAAACATTGCCTCAATGTGCGCTCTGCCCCGGAGCTGAGCTAAGTTTAAGCTGGTAACCTGTCTATAAAGGCTAAATTACAGTACAGTCTTTTGTTGTATTTGGCTGCATCTTACCAGTCTCATGTTGCCCGGGGCTACATTCTTGTGCAAGAAGGTGTTCTTCAGTTACAATGACAAATTGGTTTTTGTTGTTTCGGATCAAATATTGCTTGGATGGACAAGGGGACACTTTGAAACGGTCTTCATGCACATCTGCATTTTAGATAGAAAAACATGTTACATGTTAACAGCAGAAACACTGTGCACATGCAAACCTTACATGTACATTCTACTATAGATGGAGGATGAAGAAGAAAAGCATAAAACTGACGCAATACATTTGCCACAAATGTAATGGACTGTGCATTTATGAAATATTATATATAATGAAGAATATGAGAATCACCTTACCTGTTGCAGGAGCTTTAAATAGGGAGGACAGTAAAAAATGTCAGGATTGATACTATATATAAACATTAGAAAAACTGGATCAGGGAATAGGAGTTAGATTAAAACTAGAATATACAATATATTACACCATATAATAAGAATATCTAATTCACCTACTGAGAATGAATAAAGTATGAAATAACTTACCTTCAAAGTAGAAGCCATCATTGCATACAGAAAAGAACTTCAAATGGGAGTAGCAATTGGTAGCCATCAGGTACACCTGTTACAGAACAAGTCATCTTTGGTCATGGAATACACAGGGTGTACATTGTTGCCAACTTTTCAAATTCTATACATACTGGCTTTAGGTCTAATGTGCATATTAAACATAGAAGGGTGACAAATTAAAGAAACACAACATCATAACTGCCTTTTAAAAGGACCAGTGTGTAGAATAACCTAAATACTCCTTATTGATAGTAAGTAAGGGAGTTGTTGTACATGAATTACACCCTTAATATGCTTTGTTCAGTATAGGCCTAATCAGAGTTCCCACTCTTGAAGAAACCAGACAGTACTTGCTCACAATATTATGCCAAACTCCCCTTAAGAAACGCGACATTTTAGAAACACGAGATAAAGGGCATATGTCTACAGTTTATATACACAGTTTGTCTGGACATGTTATTTTAGCTGGAGAAGACTGTAGAACTTGAGGCGGACCGTTTAAAAAAAATACTCATGACTCATAACAATGTTAATTCACATTCACAACAGGTCAGTATACTCATTCAAAAGATTTCATATTCTATTTAGCATTGACCATTTATAGATAATTGCGGGAAGACACTGGGAGTGCACAATTCACCGCAGGTTGGGATTTATAACGAGAAATATCTAATAATATCTGAATATTTTTTCGCAGAAGATGATTTTGAAGTTTGTGAGTACGCAATGTTTTATGAATCTGCGCTGAGTTCAAGAAATGAGGCCCCTGGTCTGGGTTTTAAAGAAATTCTTTGGCTGCATAAAACCTCTTAAAGGCCACCGGGTCGTGCTCCACATCGTTCGATCAGTCAGATTCTCCACAATTCAACCCTTCAGTTCATTGTACAGAACAATTTGATAATATTTCCCATCTTTGCTGAGCAAGTGTTTGTGTAAAAGTCACAAATATAGGCAGGTTAAGTTCAGTGATTTAAGAAAATCAAAACCCAGTGCTTTGTGATTCTGCGCTGCTAAATACGTAAATGTGTGCTCCAAATGGAAATGTTACACTGTGGTAGTAGTTTGGAAGATGTGTGTGCGGGAACATGAAGGACAAAAGAAATTACAAAAGCATATAAAAAAGAATTTTGGTAATGAAAATGGCCATTTCTGTAGTTTTATCCCCCCCTTCCCCCAACAAGTGAAAGGCTCAGTAAGTAGAAATGTTGTTGCCCCACCCGTGTGTGGGTTATAATGACAACATGAAATATGAGCGCTTGCATTCCATCATTGCCTTAAGGGAGATTTTACAAGCTGAAATGTTCCACTAACTAGGACAAACTAGAGATAGCCCAGTAATGCTGTTACGTAGAAATAATAACTTTAGGAATTGTCAGTATTTTTTTCCGTTTTCTAGCCATGTGATGAGTGGCACAGCAGCAGCTCCAGGTAATGCATCTACCATGACTCACTCACCTTAACATTACCCTCGGCAGAACTTAGTCAACAAATCGTGGTATCATGCCACAGGTGTGTTAATAAGCAGCCATGTTTGACTGCTTTTTGGAGGTGTAACATACCTTTATGGGTGCGGTGAAAACTCTGGGTTCCTTTCTTCCCTTTTTCCCTTTTTAGACGGCACGTCCACTGAATGAGGGCGAGAAATTAGTATTAATATTTAATAAAAAACTACCAGCCAAAGCCTTAAACTACAGTCTCAAATCAATGTCAATGGATTTGAAGTGGTAAGTGTTTCCCCTCAGTGCGGGCCGAGTAAACGCCGCTTATTCATGGTCTAAATGACTGCACGTTACGCGTTACCTCGGTCCCAGCCTGCCGCTCGCGCTCTGACGCCCGTCAAGCTGGCTGGAAGAAAAAAAAGCGGCTCACGTGACGTGTGTGGCGGCGTGCGCATCCTGGCATTAGGCGGAAGTGAAAATAAAAGAGTTTACTAAACGAAAATGCGATTCCTGTTTCATTTTCTCCAAAATGTAAAAATATCCTGATGAACCCATTTGACTCTCACTCAGAGCCGCAACAACATTTAACATAAAAAGCCTCGTTAGTTGAGTTATCGCAGAGTAGTTTGAAATGTGTTTATGAGTTATGTGTTTCATTTCCGGTTGCTCTGGCGTGACATTTATGGAAGTGACACACAATGTACTGTCTGTTTTTGAATATCATAATGTTTAGGAGTTTTATGCAAAACACAGGTGTTGAATTTTTATGTAAGAATATTTTCGTTAAAGGGTTTATTATATAAGTGTAGATCTTCTAAAAGTTGCTCCAAGCTTTGTGGCATTTATAAATGAATTTTCTTTAAATCCTTAAGACAAATAGAAAATAGTCTTAAGAGTCTCTGAACTACTTGCATTATAACTTGATTAAACGCCCTTTAAGTTAATTAAACGTAATTTCCTTTTTCTCTCTTTTCTGTTAATATATGCTGTTTGGATGGATCCATTGTTAGGTATGTGTATCGTCCATTGATGATTCCTGTTTGTTACTTAAAGAAGTTTAACAAAGTTACAAATTTTGTTGTAATTTATGGAGTTTAAAAAGCATTTTGAAAATGGTCATTGCTAACTCTAACCCTTATCATTTCTACTTTATCATTTCTCTCATCATCTATCCTTCTCCTCTCCTCTGAAGGTTTGCTGACTGTTGAAGCAGTCTGCCACCAGAGGGCCCAAACGAGCTGAGGGGAAATATCAAGGCTGCAGAGAAGTCAGGAGTTTTATCCTGTGTAATTTCCGTGCCATAAGTAATACATAATATAATAATTTGTCAACAAAGGTAGGTATTGATATATTTTCACAAACTATGTACACAATGATTCAAGTTCTAGTAGCAGTTTGGTTTACCACTAATATAAAAGCTAGAAACAAGCACCTCTTTACTCTCACTCGTTCTACGGTATCCAGTGTGTAGTCATCCTGAGTGACAGGCAAAACAAACATAGGGCATACATGTTTACATTATTTAGATATTTTACTGTTGCATACTGTAAAAGGGGAATTTACATATGGTGAAATTTCCCTAATGGCTATCAACACTAAAAACCAGTTTTGCATGTGGTATGTAATGTGATTTGATTTAAGGTAAACACTTGCAACAGCATGTTTGGTATTCTGGGTTTAAACTAAAAGAGATTCAACGTTTATTTTGTTCCATTTTTTAAGTTGTTTGTTCGACAACTCAACACTATAACAAGTTTAATATAATTTTATTGAACTAATTGTTGTAATTGATTACATAGAACATTTTAAGTATAACTAACTCAATTTTGTGAGTTAAAAAAACAATCTTGGCTGCCTGCTTAGCTCAGTCGGTAGAGCTGGCCGACCCATGTACGAGTGTGCTCAGGGCTCTCATCCCCCCTCTCTCTACCCCCTTTCCTGTCGATCTTCAGCTGTCTCCATCAAATAAAGGCATGAAAAGGCCAAAAAAAAATAACTTTAAAAAACAATCTTGATCAAGAAGTTTGAAGAAGTGACACTGGGTTAATTTTGTAATTTAAACAAATGAAACAAAATACAGAGTAAAGAGATGTTTCTGTAACTAATTAAACTTAGTTAAAAGTTAGTGTCACAAAAAAAGACTAGTAAAATCAAATTCAATGTTATCCATTTCAGCAATTTCTTTGACTTACTGTGTGGCTTGTGTATTTAACAGAGTTTTGCTATTTGTTGTCCACTAAGTCAGAGGTTTCTGCAGTGAGCTCAAAACAAATCTGATTACAGTCACACTTAGTCAAGCAACTATAGTCATACACCGATCAGCCTTAACATTCTGAACCTATCAAAAGTACTCCAAGGAAGGAAAAGAACCGGAGACAGGGTCATGGGTGGCCAAGGCTCACTGATGAACGTAGGGAGTGAAGGTTGGCCCGTGTCCAACAGACAGCTAACTTAGCTCAAACTGCTGAAACAGTTATGCTGTTCAATGATAGAAAGGTGTCAGGCAGCACAGTGCAGAGCAGTTTTGTGCTATGGGGCTGCAGAACATTATGACCACCAGGGTGCCCAGGTGGTCATTTATGGCTGATCAGTGTATTTCACTCTAGTCTTGGCACAAGTGGATAAATGTGGTAAACCCTGAGTGATCTGATCATTGTTACAACACACGGTTGTAGAATGAAATTAAGATATAGTTCCCCTTATGCTACTTCTAAAAACAAAATAGAAAATGGATTAATGAATCATGTATAGTGTATGTATGTATATAGTATATACAATATATGTTTTATTTTATTTATCTTTTATGTTATTCTATGAATTTGATTATCTTTTTTTTATGTGTGTAGCATGAAGGAACTACAAACTTTTATTTTGTTATACAGCCTTGTTGTATAATGATGGATACATTTCCTTGATTACTCGATAATAAATACAAAATAAACAAAAGAAATGACTCATTTGTATGATGAATTGCAGTGCTGTGGTGGGTGGTGGCGGGTCTGGTGTGGCATGACGTGCAGGCTGTTGTTAGTTTTTCTCTAATTATGAGACCCAGTTAATGGACCTAAACCCTCAGTGTGAACATAAAAGTTATGACCTTGCAACAATATGAAACACTGCTTTATCTGTTAAGTTCAGACTGAAGACTTCCTTATCGGGAAACATTATTATATCTCTGAATCCCTGCCCAACAGTGGTTAAACCCTGTCTGACTTCAGTCGTATGAGATAAAAAACCATAAAGCAGGTCACTAAAAAGTCAAGGGGTTATATACAGTATGACAAACTGGCACTGAGTTGGACTCGTAAGAACACCCTATACATGCCCAGTCATTAGGAGGCTGCATTAAGCTATAAACCTGCTACTCTTTCATGTTTATCTTTTCTTTTCACCAAAGAGCAACAGGTCATCAGCCAATTAGGTGAGGTGTAAATTTTGATCCTGTCATTCTGTAGTGGATAGTGGTATTGTATTAGTTATTTGCTGCTGGGACATGAGCCAGGTTCTTATCAACCTACTGTCTGATGTTGAAAGACCCAATGACCGCATTGCATCACAGATAGTGCGTCCCAGTGCACCGCAATCTCTATCTCAAAACCGTGATTTTCATAAATCAGTGGCCTAGCTCTCTGCCGTGGAGATAGTGGAGACAGATTTGTAAATGCTTACATGGCAATATTTTATGATTTATATCATGTCACAAATGACACATGTAGATGACAGAAAAAGAAAAAGGTAATAAAAACAACACACATATATCTACGATATAATCTGAGGTGGAAAAAGTACACATCCTTTACTCAAGTAGAAGTACTAGTTCACCTTCTTTACTCAAGTGAAAGTGAAAAAGTACAGGCTCTGAAACATTAAAACTCGCTTGCTTTACCTTAAGGACATTGCTACCAGCTGTTTCTGTGCAAAACTAACTAAAACTTCCCTCGCTTGTCTGTTTTAAGTCTGTCATGTGTAATATGCAAAGGTCTTAAACTTGCGTGCAATGATGCAAAAAATACTAATAATCGATAATTCCCCTCAAATGCACTAAAACGAAACTAATGAGCATGTTTTGAAAAGGTAAGGAGTAGAAAGTATGGATATTTGTATAAAAATGTAGAAGATAAAAAAACTACTTTACTTTACTACTAAATTATTTGTACTTTACTTCCCACCTTTGAGAATAATCACCCAACACTGCAGTTCTCCTGAGCTCTACAAGACCTTTTAAACTCTTTTAGCTCATCGTTTTGGTTTTAGGGCCCACAACTCGACTCTCACAAACCTAATTTCCAGCCATTTAAACAGAAAAAACTCCACTGTTCCTCAGCACCAAATGGCAGGCAGACAAAGTTAATGACTACAGTGGAGCATTTAGCTTCTTTCCCTCTGGAGTCCTACAAGGTCAGAGGGAGAGTAAATATTAGACTTATATTAGTTACAGGGCCAAAAACTTGAACACTAATGCTAAACTGCTAATGCCCCCCATGCAGATTTAATATGGCAACAAAGGAAATACATTTTGTCCAGCTTGGTGTACTTTGCAGATAAATAAACAATATAGTGTGCGAAAAGTTCAAATCTGTCTGTAATTTGGAACGTACCAAGTCTGTGCTGTGTTTTATTGGGTTTTCAAGTCATATCATAAGTAAAAGCTCCTTGAACTAACAGGCTAGCAATAGCATTCCATAAAGTGAAAATGATTCTTTCACAACTCGGGCGAACCAAATATCATTCAGTACTTGAATTCAGCAGGCTCCGCAGGCCCAAAAGCCCTGAAGCATGTTCAAGCCTTGACAGTCTGTATTTACTCAGTATGTAGACAAGCTCAAAAATATATTAGTACAAAGGAGTCTTGTTAATTTTTTCCATCTTCATTCTTAACTTTATTATCCAAAACAGAAGTTCACTTAGTCAAGGGTAAAAAATACATACACAAAGAACAACAGTTCATACAAATAGTACAGGGAGCTGCACATCATCAACATCAGTAACTGTTTGAAGGATGGGGTCAGGTCTTTCCATGTCTATACTAGGCTACCCATATGTACGCTGAAGAGGTCAGACTTGAAAAATAGGAGCCTGTCCTTTTATATATTGATCGCAGCCGAACCAAAAGCGCACAGATTTTCGTGAAATGTAAATGGTACAATGGACCTGTACTTGTATAGCGCCTTTCTAGTCTTCGACCACTCAAAGGCCTTTTACACTACATGCACTCTTTCACTACACATTCATAATGGACAATTCGGGTTCAGTATTCTTGCTCAAGGATACTTCGACATGTGAAAGGAGGAGCCGGGGATCGAACCACCAACCTTCCAATTAGTGGACGACCCGCTCTGCCTCTGAGCCACACCCACTTCAACAGGTTAAATTAAGACTTTTGAAGTCCATACTGCCGAAAAAAGTATGAAGGATATCGAGGAAAATCGGTGTTGGCTCCGTGCCAGATTCATTTTGTAGTTGTTAGCATGATCAATACAAATGTTTCCCAAAGACACATTTAAAAGCAAGACTAAGAATGCAACTTCATACATGTGATACAAGTGATGTACAAATCATATTTAACATCATTTAAGGCCTAAAATGTATACAGATACAGATATATATAATTCAGAATATAGCAGACACCTTGAAGGCATTACTATTGACTTTCACCATGACCATGGTATATTAACACAGATTGTTGAGACAAGAAGAATGTGAAAGGCTTTCTTACAGAGACTACCTCTTTAGTCACTGTTAGTCACACCCTTTTGTAGCCCAAACACCAGACAGTGTATATAACCTATTGAGAGTTGGGAGAAGCCTTTGTACCCTAGAGATGCATGGACTGTACAGAGGTCTGTCACACTTACACTTAAAGATAATGTTACAGATAGTGACACCACACCTAAGCCAACACTGAATTCAGCATAGTGTTAAAGATAATAACTTTTTAGAGTAGTAAGGATGACCTTATGTGGATTGTTGGTAGTTTATCCCTTTAAAAAAAATCATGGGTTATGAAGTTGTGGCCTTGTGAACCAAATTAGCCCTTGATGTCTGTGTAAGTGGACCTTTGTGAACCACATTGCCCAGAGCGCATCCTACCACAGAGCAGCTATTTCTGGGATCCAGTGTACTGGGGCAAGACTGAAAGGGCCTTTCCCGCTGTTTTCTGCTTCCCTCATCTGTGCCAAGAACAAAATAGTTTACATAAAATTATGAATCAACTGCCTATGAAGCACAGTATATTGATTTTTTAAAAATCAGTTAATCTAATAATAATGATAATAGTCTTCATCACATTACTGCAATTTCCCAGCTTGGGATCAATAAAGTATATCTATCTATGCCTTCACTATAATATTGGTTGGTATTGCCCAATTTTAAATAAAAAAACACATTTTGGGAAATTCCCTTATAAGCTTTCATTCTGACATTTAGCGATCCTAGTCTCATTAAAGGTTCTCTAAGTAACTTTCAGAAAATCGTTAATAGTGACCCCAGTGGCTGTTAAGTGAACTGCAGTGATTATACTGTTGATCATACTTTCATATCCATCCATATGGTAAATGGTAAATGGTAAATGGACCTGTACTTGTATAGCGCCTTTCTACTCTTCCGACCACTCAAGAGCGCTTTTACACTACGTGCCACATTCACCCCTTCACACACATTCATCACAGTGATGCAAATCCATTCAAATAGAAACTAACTATTCATACACCATTCACCACCGATGCATTAGCATCGGAAAGCCATCGGGTTCTGTTATCTTGCTCAAGGATACTTCGGACATGTGCGGCAGGAGCCCGGGATCGAACAACAACCCTGTCCAATTAGTGGAGGAATCACCAATGACATCCAGACCCTCTGTGTAAACTCCCAAAACCCCAAATTTGTGTTTTTCCCCCCCCCCTGGTCGATCAGTCAGTATATTGAGAGAGGCCGATAATTTGCAAGTAATGCACAGACATCAAGCAAATTTTACCCAAAATGACGTAATTATTCCTTAAGTTTCTTTTAAGTTAATTTAAAGATCTTCTGTATGGATCCAGTGGTTTCAGCTATATTATCGCTGGAGTATTTCCATTAGCTGTCAATCTGCAGCTCTAAGCAACAGATACAAGCTAACCCTTGTTTCCAATACGTATTATATCTGAATAACATATCAAAAAAGGAGGAAATAGCTCAAGTTGTCAATGTAGTGGAGACTTCTCCAGATCTAAGATGATCAAATCACAGAAAAGTCAATGCATAAAAATAAATCTGCTTTTAACGACAGTAAATAAAATATTTTGAATTTTTCCCTGACACATAGTTTTCTTTTGCTTCCACAGTAGTAGCTGATACCTCGTGTTCACATTCTCATTCTTATTGTGCAAAACAAAAGCAAAATGATCTAGTTATTGGGTGACTGTCAGATTGACACACACAGCTCTGACACTGGAAACTCTTAAAGGGCTTAGTATGTTTCATGTTATTGTGCTGGTCTACACTCAATGAGGGGATTATCTCTCTTTT
>NW_023340257.1:3048192-3056482 GCF_004916995.1 Morone saxatilis | reverse complement strand
GTTTTCAATCAAATCAATAAGGGCCTAACAAATGCGGCATTCATTAATTTTAAATATATATGTTTTTATTGGCCTATTGGACTTTTTTTAACCTTCATTTTTGTCTGGTTGTGATGGAGTTGGCCATGGGTAACTGAATGGTCCTAGTTATACCATTGTTGCCATTAAATCAAGTCGCCTGACATAGCCGAAAGGCTTTTTTGGAGGTTTAATTTATTTTTTTACCTTCTAGACATTGGACAACAAATATGTTTTTCCAATAATTCATTTCATTATGAAAAATGAAGGTTTGGGAGGGAGATCAATTTAACATTTTAAACAGATATGCCAAATTGTTTCCCTGCCTTAATGTATTTCATTCGTTTTTCTCCTTGGCCAACTGGTGCCATTGATTTCACATTTACGAAATACATGAAATAATTTCTTAATTATTCCTATGCTTTTAATTAGTTTAACAAAACAAAAAATACTTAAAAAAGACTAGTGTGTAGGATTTTAGTTACATTAGCAATGTAATGCAGGATTTTTCTGCAACCATTTTCTTGAATTACAGCTCAGTCTGCCCGAACCTGTAGGGAGAAATTCACAGTCGTCGCAAAAACTTGCAAAAAACAGGGGCTTTCCTATTATTTTTTTTAAGACCAGTGTCTTGGCTTTGTCTTGGTTCTGGGCTACTATAGAAACATGGCAGCCTCCGAAGAAGAGCGACCCACTTCCCTCTGTACGATAACAATGGCTCCATTTCTTAAATTGTGACAGAAAACACGACAATTCTTATTTTTTCAGGTGACTTATACACTAATGAAAACATTACCTATGAATTATTCTGCAAATTTTAGCACAAATCCTTCTCTAATTGTTACAACTGGGACCTTTAAATTGGGTGGTTCCCTTAACTTGAACTTTTCAGCGTTTTACTTGTCGCTACTTTTCATTATTGTTATGGGGGATGCATTTCCATGTGGGGTCACATAATTGTTTCTTTTTAATTTCATGCTATTTATGTAACTATTCCCATTTGGAATTGAATGCTGGAATGTACACATGGAATTTTAGTTTTGCACGGTTCAAGAGGCTCAACATTCTAACAAGAATAACCATTTCGTACGTACAGGGTTTTTTGTTAAGTTCTTTTTGAGGGGATGCAGTTTCTCTCAGTATTGAATTTAATTATGGTCATTGGTGGTGTTGGATGATGGCGTTTAAAGTTGTGTAGTATATCGCTGGCTGTTGCCTCACCTTTTGTGCCTGGCTTTGGTGCTGGGGCTGTAAGGTGAACTTTGGGTTCATTTTCTTCAGGGCCCGTCAGCCACCACCCCTCGCTGGGTTCACGGCATTTTTTGTGAATCATGGGGAGGACAGAGGAGGTTTTTAGCAATAAAAAAAAAATAAGGGGTGGGTTCCCGTCCACTGTGTTTTTATCAAGTCCACAGTCAACGGGCAGCCCATCTCTCAAGGACAATCTTTGTAGGGCACTTTCATGGCTTCCTTTTTGCTGGATAAGCCTTAATGGGAGCAGACTGATTTCATTTGCGCCCACCTGGGGCCCATTATGGCCAAAAGGCCTTTTACCAATACCTTTGGGGGTTCAAGGTTATGCATGGTTTTTACTGTGCTTGAATGGGGCCCAGCAAACTTCTCCATGACCTGAACCCCCCATTAGAGAAATCTATGGGCTGTGTCAAGGAGGAAGGGACGAGAACACCAGACCCCAACAATGCAGAGACCTCACATGAAACGGCCAACTATCAAGCAACCTGGACCTCAATAACACTCGGGGCCGTGCCACAGTCTGATCACCTCCTGCCAACGCCTGCATGATGGGAAGAATTCATGCAAAATGCGAGCCCGACAAAATACTGAGCTGCATATATAACATACTTTTCGGAGTTTGAGTCCGACAATTTCTGTATTAAAATGATTTGGTCTTATGGAAAATATAAATTTTGGTTTTGTTAGCGTAAGCCGTAATCATCAAAAAGAAATAAAGGGGGCTTTGAAATATTTCAACTGGGTGTGGCTTATGAGATACTATTATGATATAATGAGTTTCACTTTTTGGAAGTACTGAAATAAATGAACTTTGTCATGATATTCTAATTTATTGAGATGCACCTGTATACTGTAGCTGGCACTTTAATTAACTTTCCAAGTTATTATTATTTCTCTATGTCCCATGTCCCCAAACCCCCCTTGTGGGGCTAGGACTCATGACCTCACTATTGTCAGTATCTGGTTTGTTGCAGTGAGAGAGCAGCAGCAGATACCTCCCAGATGAAGGAGCTGGAGGGCATTTTGGCAGAAGCTCAAAACCTTGAGTCCTACCTTAAAGAGAAGAAAAACCATCTGAGGCAAACGTTGGCTCTAATTTCTGATAAACTGCTGGGTTAAGTGTACAGACCTGTTTATTTCACTGAGCTTTGTTTATGTATTGTACATGTGCTTTCTATAGTATATATGTTAATCTTATTAACTAATTCTCTGTGAAAATGTGACATTGACAAAGTGCTGTTATGGGTTTATTGAGTTAGTAAAAACTCATTTTGAATAGATTATTTATTCTTCCTCAGATCTGATCACTTATTATCAGTTGCTTTTTTTGGTTCTTCATACCAGATTTATAATTTGTGATAAAGAAAGTTAATGTAAAAGAAAGTTCAGTATGCAAAAATGAATGTACATGTGTTTATAAAGAATTTCAAAAGATTTTTATGTGTCGTTGTTAAGCTAATATAAAGAGTGACTGAGGGGGATGCCCTCTCCTTAAACACACACAAATATTAATAATCTTAAATTAATAATCTCTGCTATACATTCAGTTTGTTTTTAAATGGGATTCAAGCAGTGTTAGGAATGGCTGACCAGCAGAGGGCGCCAGTGTGCCACACTCAGGTGCCACAGCCTCATAAATGGACTATTTGAAATATGTACGACTCATAATATTGTAGAGTTGATGGGGTTTTTGTGAATATTTTAATATGATAACTGACTAAAATTTAAAGTTTTTATTGAATGAAATTACTTTTCTTATGGCTACAATTATTACTGCAAGGAGGAAATGAATGCACATAGACATGATGTTTAAGTCCAGTTTTATTTATTCACAGTGTTTCATCTGTGTATTTAAAAGTACATTTTCATTCACTTAGCTCTCTCCAACATGTGGGCCCTGTGCCAGAGTGTACATTTGCTTATCCGTTTATTACAAAATTAGAGGCCATAAAAAGTCTTTGCTGAACTTGAACATTTTCTGTTATGTAAAAAACGTTATTGCAGTCACAGTGAGAACAACAAGAATGCATTTGTCTTCAGATGCTCCCACCCACCCACAGTCCTTGTCTTAAAATGTGAATTTACTTGAAATATTTATTTATTTTGTTTTCACATTATATTTAAAAACGCTTTTCTAAATACTCAAAGACACTGTACATACAAGAACATCAATCAGCAAAACAATATAAAACATGAACAAATATTTAAAACAATGATTTAGAAAAAAACAACCTATTAACAACAGGACATGTTTTTAAATAGTTTCTTAACACAGTATAATAGATCTATATAACAGCTACAACATGAACTTTAAACCTTTTTTTAAAATTTTTGCTAACACATCCAATCTTACATGTATGATGAGACAAACAAAACATCACAGACAATATTTACATAGTGTATAACCTCTGCCACGACTTCCACCTGTCCATGTGAAGTCAGGTACATTCATTTATTTCCCCCTCACGTGTTTCTATGCTGTGGCATTGAATGTCCCATGGAAACCGTAGGGGATGTTGACAGGCACCTCAGCCCTGCCCAGCTCCTCAAACGTTTTGGCATCTAAAACCAGGAGGAACGTACTCTTGTCCTGGAAAGAGTTAGACACAGAAAAAAACGTAAGCTTTCCATAGTAAACTTTAAAGCAGTGTAGTATATGACGGGTAGTATGAGTGCGCAAGTCATGTTTCTGCCATTACAGAAGGGGAAATCCTTCGCCTTTATCTGAGGTACAGTTGTCCAAAATCTTTTACTGAACCCGACTGACCTCATTCGGAGTGATGACCACAGACAAGATGACACCATCATCCTCCTCTGTGGCATTAGGGGAGGGTACGAAGATGGGTTCAGAGGGATAAAGACCGGGTTGTTCCCACACCTGTGAGAAAGTACAATTGTCACTCATGAATCTTAGAGTTCAAGTTTGCTGCAGTTTGATTGTCATCATATTTGCATTTAACAAATCTTAAGCTATGTTATTTATCATATAAAAATACTGCAAATTATATACAAATCATATAATATATTCCAATATATTTACATAAAAAAACATTAATTTGGAAGTTCGAATGTATCTCTGTTGCATTTGCTAAATATTACAGCATATCACTCTATTACATCTACGACTACATCACTAAAATAAGTCACTTTTGCCATGCTGTAACAGCTGGAAACATCCAAGAGAGAGAAATGAAATTCGACTCACCTTCATGTGTTTCCCGTGGAGGTCCATCTTGATCAGTGTGTCTCCTACAAGATGTCTGAAGCCGCAGCCATAGAAGTAGCGGTAGGTGTGGGTGTTGTACTTCTTGTAGTTGATCTGAGGGAACTCCAGACCTCCATATTGATGAAGATCCTCCCCGTGGAGGTCCTCGTGGGTACAGAAGACCTGCACAGAGGAAAAAAAGCAACGTGGGTAATGAGACTCAGGGAACATTGGCAGTTACAGTGCTATAGTTCATTTCCAAAGTTAACTGGTAAAGTAAGAAATAGGTCTCCTGTTAATGGGTATTAACAGTTGGGATGTTTTACAAAACATTATGAGAACAAAGAAAGGAGATTCAGTGCTTGGAAATATAAAATGTATTCAAAATAAATGCAGTTACAATACGTGGCAATGAGGAAAACATGCACCATATGTACAGTAATGTACACAAGGGCGATGGGTCATAACTCTGTATGTTAGCAAGATAGTGTGCAATCACACACCTGTCAAAGACAGCCATTAGGAAGTTGTGAAACTCTTGTAAATCATGTCAGCTTACCTTGTTCTTGGCAATTCTTATAGAAGTAGCTTCGCTGTTGGGCTGGTTGTTCAGGTTCTGGCCGTAGGGTGTACCATTGTCCACATTGAGAGGCAAAATGAAACGCCGTGGGAAGACTCTACACAAGGTGTTATACACCTGATGGGAAAATATTAACATCTTTTCAGCCTCAAAAAAAAACAAGCAACTTAAGCACTCCACTATGTTTGGACAAGTGGAGGAAGCGTGGAACGTACAACTCTTTGAGTAGTGACCTTTTTTTAACCCGCTTACCTCATCAAGAGCATCTCCGGACTTGCGCAGGTTCTGGATGTTGTAGTTAGTGATTGCCTGGCCATCATCTGAAGCACACATATCTATGATCAAGGAGCCGTCCTCCTCATATGCATTGATCTGGTGGAAGGTTGACAGCGGCTTGGCAAAGTACTTAGTAGAGTTTACCTGAAAAGCATGAATGAACAGAAGAATGAAGGCAACCGCTATTTGTTTGATATACAGTCCAAGCATAGTGAATCGGCTGCATTTTTAGAAAACTCAAGGACCGTGTTTGAGCCTTACCTTCCCTGTCTGCTTGTCAATCAGGTGGAAGATAGTGTTGTGTTTTGGGTCCCAGTGAATGCCATCACTGATGCTTTTCTTTGTCAACTTGCCGGTCACAATCTTCAACAGATCCATCTTGATGGGCTGCTCAATGAACACCACGTAGTTCTCAGACATTGCTATAATGGATTGAGATTATATTAGTTTCTACTTCAAATTCTGAAAGGATGAGTTGTGTTCATTTTCATGAGGAAACTAGAGATGCCCCAATGCAGCCTTTTCTCTTTGGATACCAATTCTGATACCTCAACTGGGGGTATTGGTCAGTACCCAGTCCCAATCCGATACCAGTGCCCTCTTCTTCCCAAATTCAAAATCTGTGTATCTGAAACGATTTGTTGATTTCTCACATTCTAGTTTGTCAAATGGGAGGATTTGCTGCTTCTCTTTTTCATATACTGTCATATACTTTTGGTCAGACAAAACAGGATTTCAAGCTGTCACTTTGGGCTCTAGGGATTTTAGGGATAATTAACTGAATAAATAAAGGAAGGAAAGGGAAATTATCATTAGTGAAGCCCTAGATCACATAGTATTTAAGTAAGACTGGATTTGATCACATTGACGAAGAAACAGAATTTAAAGTGGATCGGTCACGTCTGGTCAATACCTTGTCCACTTAATAAGGTCAGTATGTGTGCTTATACCTAGCCAGCGTATCTGATCAGTGCATCCTTAAAGGAAATCTTCATAGACATCGTGGTAGAAAGCACATTAAGATAGAATGTATAGTCAAGGCTTTGATTTGAGAACTTCTGCTCACCAAAGCTGTGGTAGTAGGATGGTTTGGTCTTGTCCTCTGAAGGAATAGAGCACAGCACTGTGGCTCCCTCCAGGGTATCTTCAGGGGTTTCCTTGGTCGGCGGCACTCGGATGATGTTATAGGACGCTCCTGTCAGCACAGATACAATTAGTTTCTCACTAAAGGTCATCAGACACATGGGCAGCAGGGTTGTTGTTCTGTACACTTGTCACTTAATACACAGACATGCTGATTGGATGTTACTAAAATACCTTTAGAGCTGTAGGAATTCCCCATATTGTATGTTGTTCCATCGGGATCAGTGTGAGGGTGTGCGGTCGCTCCGTTCACGGCAATGAATTTGCTCCAGTCCACCTAGTATACAAATGCATGAGTGCAAAGACTTTGTTAACACTATATATTTGGATTTTATCCAGCAGCCAACCATAGAATGAGGAAAGGCAGTAGCCTGCAAGCTTGCTATAAAGTATATTGCATTAGTTTATGACTTGTTTTAACTGTCATGTTTAAAGCACTGGGTCAATAAAATGAGCTGCTGTGCGCAGATACTGTATGCCTCCTCAGAATGATCAAGAATGACCACATTCAACATTATGTTACCTTTTTAGTTGTCTCTAGTGTCTCAGGGTCCACTTTGTGCATGACATTTGTTTCTGTGCTGACGTAGTAATCACCTTTGTAGGTCACAAAGCTCACATTGGCATTATCTGAGGACTCTAGAGGGGAAGAAGAAGGTGCCTAAGTTAATGACACAGAACAGGACGTCCACAACTCCGTGTTCACTCATTCAATATTTCACATATCTGTAGGTATATGGAAGTGAACTTAACTGTGTAAGGAAGTTTACATTCAGATTACAGTTCATTCACTGCAGTAAAAGAGTTTGGTTCCTGTTCATGCGGTTTGATAAAATACTCACTTGGTAATTCAAATCTTGACAGGAAGCGCTGGAAGAAGTTTTTACAGGGGTCTGGCATGGTGATAGTGCCAAACTCTGACACTGCGATGCGGTTGTGCTCCTTGTTGGCTTGGTAACTGTCACTGGACAGGAAGCGGCTCTTGTAAGTCACCTGACCGTTGGATATTTTGAACTGGTGCAGGAGAGCCATACCATCGAACCAGTGGTTGAACCTGATAAGAATGGAGGGAGCAGGGGAAAGGAGTCAGTCTTGTGATGTAGCGGCTGCAGTAGATGCATTAACACTTTAACTTATACTCACTTCTGGTTTCCGATCTCAAACTTCCCGGGCCCATTTCTCAAAAGGCTGCCATTGATCCATTCTGGGATTTTGCCAGTTATGTTGGTGCAGATGGGCTCGGGGGTGTCCTCCACTGAGCTTACAATCTTCTCAATGCAAGGCAGACCGTGCACATCCGTGAAGTGGTTGATGTTTTTCCTAGACTTGGATTTTTTCAGCTCTATGCAAAAAATGACACACTTTATTTAAGTACAAACAAGAAACATTCTAATCAATTAAGAAAATAATTGATATGAAGGTAATTTGTGCATTGCTGCTAGAATCTAATGCTTACCTGGGGCATTTTTCTGCTGATGTGTGATGGTGTCCATGGCTGTAGATTCGTCTCTTGAGTATGTACGCTTCTCCTGTGGTGCTGCTGTTTCTCCAAGACTGGCACTCAGCTTTATATCGTCCTCCTGGCTGTGACGCCCCCTAGGAACAGTCAGATAAGTTTTGATTTCATGCTTATGTAAGCATCTACAAAACAGAAGTACTTTGTGATGTCAAGATAATACAAGTGGTAACTTATTCACAGAGATAATCACTTGATCTTACTGACAAGTGGCAAAACCACTGTGGCAGCTTTCATCATCCAAGTAGCATGCATATGTGTAGTGTAGCAGATGAACTTGGATTAGTAGCTGGTAGAG
>NW_023340257.1:3043913-3048167 GCF_004916995.1 Morone saxatilis | reverse complement strand
GTTATTAGGAAATCTTCATAGAAGCCTGTTTTTTGTAACATCGTGCAAGTGGTTATGCAATCTCCGTATTCTTGGATAATATAGTGGGAAGTTGGGAACTTCCTCTCGATTGGCTGGGGATTTTCCATTTTTGGGTTCATTGTGGAGCACTACGTGGAGGTCGTCTGATATCGGCTGTATCACACTGTCACATTCCCCAATGTATGTCCACACATAAGAGATGTCGTACCTAATCATTTTCATGGGTTCCACGGGCTGCTCAAGCGGCCTATGTGAACGAAGTCTTAAGCTTGTGTTAACCACAGAGCTTAAGACCTTGTTCACATAGAGGGGGTTTCTTCGAGAAGAGGTAACCAGAGGTGCTTAAATGCTAACTCATTTCTGGGTTTTAGGACTGATTTCTGCAGCACTCTAAATGATTTTAGAGTAACCGTCAACCCATGATATTATAAACACTTTTTTTTCACTTGGTACAACCTCACAGAGCTCTAATTAGAGCATAAAAGACTTAAAATTGATATTTATTAATTACACTATATCTCACATATACACCCACAACTGTAGAGCCAAATGTTTTGGAATAGTAGACATTTTAAAATATGTAATTGGCTCCTGGGGATTTAGCCGAGGGGATACTTAAGGCCTTTTAGTTAATTACAGATTAATGGTATGATTCAATTTTGGAATAGAGTAGTAATATCTCATGTGTCAGTGTATTTGCATGTCCAGAAGAAGTACTGTAATGGAATAAAGTCTCCATTAACTTGGTAGATAGATTTTAACTTTTAACACTGTGAATTAAGTGACTGTCCTGTGTCTATTTTTGTGGTCTTTTAAACAAGACATGATTGTACAAAGCATCCACATCAGTAGAATCAGATAAAATAATCTAGTTGTCCTGAACTTGCCTTTTGTTCCCTAGAAATAGTAATATCTGTAAAGTTGGCCAGTTATGATAAGAAGTCACATTTAGGGGCGGCTGTGGCTCAGAGGTAGAGCGGTTGTCGGTTCAATCCCCGGCTCCTCTCGCTGCACTGCACTGTCCTGTTTGAATGTGTATGAATGCTTGAGTTCTGATGAGCAGTTGGCACCTTGCATGGCAGCCACTGCCTTTAGTGTGTGAATGTGTGCGTATGGGTGAGTGTGGCATGTAGTGTAAAGCGTTTTGAGTGGTTGAAAAGACTAGAAAGGTGCTATATAAGTACAGTCCATTTACCATTTACATTTGACAATGTTGTTGATATCTGACTAATGACACCTAACACTGCTGTTGACAGCTCTGCACCTGAAGGTACCCCGTGGAGTTTCTTAGCTGTGGATTTGTTTTTTAAAGGAGTAGGTCCCTGTGGGTGACACACAGTTCTACCGATGGTTTCACACTATTCCAGTGATTTACAATGTTGGTGGTCACACACCAAGAAATGCAGGTAAAGGCAGCGAAGAGGGAGGCTGCAAGCTAACAACCAGGATTTAAAATACTTAAATACTTAAATGTTTTTTAAAGAAAGAAGTACATTTGAAGAAATGCATCCTCAAGTTTTTTTTTTGTTAAATTACACTGAAATGGAAACTTTGTTTACAAGAAAACTCCACCTTTAAGCTAACGTTAGCTTCACAGAAGAAGAGGAAGAACCACTTCAGCCCCAAAACCTGGAGGTCTCAATTATGAAGTGATAAGCTTAAATAAATAATTTAATGTTTAGTTAAGTTTTATCGGTAAAATTAGTAGAACCCTGTTCACCTGCTAGCTACCTGTTAGATTATTCTTGTCTCACAAGTAATTATCATCCTGTTGAGTTTACGTGCATTTTTGTTTGAGTTTTCCTCACCATTATAAGATTGGGCGCTGTGCCTAAGCCAGATGGACAGAAAAACTATGCTAAGATGCAGCATTTTCTCACATTCCTATTATTAATGTCTGAACATTCTTGAGAATCAAGAGTTATTAATTGCCCACATGATTATGCTTATTATTATCTCAGTGCCATAAAATGGTCTTAAAATGTCGTTAATGTTATTTATTGCAATTATTTCTGGGACAATATATCATCCAACAAAAGTAGGCCTGGATAACAGCACTTTACATTTGAAAATGTGCTCTTTCAGATTGCGCTTTTTGATAAGAAACTGAATTGTTCAACCCTGATCTACATTCTATGATACAGGTAACCAGTGAGCACAGGGTGTAAGCGCTGAATATTCCCTCTGCTCCTCTGTGCCTCCAGGTCTATGTGTCCTATGACTACGGGACCACATTCACACTCGTCTCAGAGAAGTTCCAGCTTTCAGGGGTCAAGGCCAAGGAAGGCAGCAAGCAGGTCATCTCCCAGTTCTACCACAGCCCCGCAGACAACAGGAGGGTAAGTCACAGTCAGTGCTACTAACAGGCTAGGCTGTGCAATATGGTCACATGGTCTTTAAAACAAATGTTCTTGGGCAATTAGGAAGTCCCCTGCTAAAGGTGAGGTTATGAAAATGAGCTGAAATGTACAGTAGGTGGGTGTAGACAGGACTGGAAAGACAGGGTTTATGTTAGCTGGCATATATTGGCTTTTGCCCAGTATCACGTGTAGTTGTCCATCCACAGTCAAAATGTCTGGAAGGAAATATGCCAAATAAATAAATGAATGCATATATTCATTAATAGCATACTACATAGCCTAATATTGTGTGACCTATAGGATATATTGCCAAGACAACTTAAAGGAAACTTGTATTATGCAAATGTTTGATTGTGCCTCTACTGTCATTGAGAGATTCACAGAGTGCTCTCTGTCTGTATGTGCCTAAGAGTGTGTGATCTTGACAACTGTTCATGTGATCGACTTCACACGAATTTGGTGCAATTTGGACACACAGCATGTTCAGTATTAATAAACACAGAATAAACAAGGGAACAGCGCTCTGGGGTTTCAGTGCAGCACGGAGCGTCTCTCCTGCCGGCTGCTGACAGTGCTGTCACCTGAAGAGCTGATCACACAGCACAGTTGGAGGAAGAGACGTAGAGATGCTGTTACACATGTGTTTAAACAGGAGTTTAGCCCAGTTTGCTGCATTTAGGCTACTGTTAATCTATTGGAACTGAGAGTGGAAGAGTATATATTTAAGACATTTGTGTTTTTTTGTGTGTTTTGCTGCTGTTTAAGTGTAATGGCAATTATATGGCTATTTAAAACATATGTCCAGTAGTTGTTCTAAAAAACTGGAATATTAACAGCCATGTTTGCTGTAAAAAAAAATACTACTGATGCCAACTGCGTGGATTATGAACACATCAGGTACAGTAGGGTTTTAAATTTGTCATATAGAAAAGAACTGCATTAATTCTGAGAGATGCCACTGGGTTCTTGGTAATGTCTTCCATGTCCATGACACCGCTTTGCTTGTTTACGGAGCCAAACAGTTCTAGGGAAGTGTCTCAGGTATTTCACAATTTTTCCATTCTACAGTGATGGAAGCCATTGTGCTCCTGGGTACTGTTTATGCTTAAGGGTTGTGATTCTTGTATTATACCTGTTCTTTTACAATCTGTTCCTCAACACATATCTATCTTGGAGATCTACCAAAGGTCTATGAAGTTATTTCGACATCCTGGCTTTGGTTTTTTATGTGACATACACTTTTAACTTTTGGTCCTGGCCTTTTTCAAAAAATCGGCACAGTTTGACTGAACTCCATTAAGGTTTTTCATGTACTATTACTTGCTGTGCTTCTAATAGCTAGCATGGCTGTAGTGAAGATAATAATTGAGTCCAGATCAGTTCCAAGACCCTGTTGAGTCCGGTATGAGGTCCAAATGAAGTGGAGTTTATAATGAATTAATAGAGATGAATATATCTCAGCAGCTTAAATACAGCTTGTTAGTGTATAGAAATTGAAAAGCTGTTGCAATTGAACACTTGCATTTCACTTTGGAAGCTACACTGCTGGAACTGAGAAATATGATTCTTTTTTTATACCTTTTCTGCTATCTGTTTCTCAACACAAGTCTATCTACCAAATTCAGAGGTCTATGGAGTTGTTTGGACCAGGGCTGCACAATTAATAGAAATATTATCAAAATCACAATATGGCCAAGTGCAATATGCAAATTTCAGAAGCTGTGTGATATTAAAGATAATAAGCTGTTGCTAGTAAACATACAGATGCAAATAAATTAGTGGTCTGCATGTCCTTCACTGGCACACATCTTTTACATAGCTTGTAAAATTTAGTAATTCTTTTGTAATATCTTTAAGGCCTCCGCACACCAAC
>NW_023340257.1:3039883-3043813 GCF_004916995.1 Morone saxatilis | reverse complement strand
AACAAAATGCAGTGTTTGGAAGTCTTCTAAATAAGTCTGGAGTGACTGCAGGGTGTATGCCTGAATACACAATGGACAGGGACAAAAATGACTTGGTTTTCACTCATTTTCACCTAATCTAACAGTACAGAAATTGTTTGACAGGAAGACAAATGTGTGGAAGGATTAAATTATGATCTGCTGAGATGAAAAGTGAGCCATAATTAGTTTACAAAAATTGACGCATAATTACAAATATGAAACTTCTATCATATTAGAGTTAGCGTATTTTTCTTTCTGATCATATAAATAAATTAGCTGACCCAGCTGTCTTAAGTAGAGCTTCCTGAATTCATTAAATACATTTGGGCTAGATTTCATCAATGAATAATGAGAAATGATAGTGTGTGCAAAAATGTGGAGTCACTGGGGAGATAAGTGCTTAGAAATGGACCTCAGCGCATCAAATACACAATTTCTAGGGAGGAAGAATTTGTTTATGGAGAGATCATAGGATCTAAAGTTTGACTCAAGCAGTAGCCTTGAATATACCTTGTAATACTTCTGTTTTCTCTGTATAAGGAAGTACAAAACAGCTTCCTGTAGTTGGTTGCCACGGTATCAGTATTTAAATCAGGTGCCTTTCAATTCTACAATATAGTAAACATGATTTCTTGGGGTATGCAGTCACAGACCAAAAAGTAATTTAGCTTCACCCAAGAGCAGCAGCAAGGGAGAGCAGCAGCTCCATGTGGCCTGTCTAAAGGCTCTGCATTCTAGCCCCCACTCTGACAGGAGGTGGGAGGCATTAATTCATCTGAATATTGTGTATGTATCAACGAGCCGACATCAGAGTGGTCTGATGGTGTTGCTCAGTGCTGCCTTCTCATTTTCCCTCAGCTGTTGTTTTGTTTTAGAGTCTTTAGCACAGCCTTGTACTGCTTTCATTTAAATTTAAAGTAAGAGACTCAGACTGACGAAGCGTTTGGCATAGAAAAGGGAAATGGAATTGCTGATTTCACTGTCTGGTTATTGACAACAGTGCGGTTCAAAAGGCTTTAAAAGAAAGGCAACTTCTACACCAAAGCTATTCATTAGCTTCTGTCAAACTGGGTTGAAGCAATCAACTATTTTGATTCACATCAGGAGTAACCTTTTCTCTTGTTCAGAGGCAATTGCTACCAGTCTGTTTATGTTTAGTTTATGAGGCTGAATGTTTGACTGCAGTGAGTCATGGTGCGGTTTTCAAAAAGTAAATCATTCAAACACAATTTGCTTATCCACCAATCTTGGCAAATATGAGAACAAAGAAGTTGCAACGCCACTTTTTTTTTTACACATTAATAGTTTTATATTCACATCTTTAAATACAATGTAAATGTCGTGTTTTCAAAAGTACCATTTACCCTGCCTGAACTCCCCGAGCAATCTACAGTATATTAACGGCAATTTGGAGAGGTATCTGTAAGTCGCCATGCACAAATTGAATAAAGGATGTAATACTATCCTTCATTAGTAATGCCTATCATCAATAATGCCATTAAACACATGCTACCCTGAGGTAGCAAAATCTCATAATATTGTGAGCAAGAGATTCTAATGCATCACGGTACGCTCAAAAGACAGAGTAGAGAGTACAAGAGGTTTAAAGTCAATCTGTCTAAGTCTTTAGATGAAACCAGAGCTCACTCATCCCCTGCCTGCCAATAGGCTTTTTGCCCCGGTGACAACATGGGGCATCAAACAGCCAGGACAGGACAAAGCACAGACCTATGAACAGTTAATAAACACCTTCAAGGGCCTGAAAAACCAAGCTGGCTTTAAAGAACTAGCACCAAATGAAGACTGACTGACGAGTCACCTCTTGTCACCTCACACCATCTGATAAAAGATGCTCTTAAACACCACAAAGACGAGGTGGCAATGGCTCTCTCACACCTTCAATGACTTGCAAACTTCCCACCACTAAAATTAAAGTGTGCGTCTGATTAAACGGTCTTGCAAAAATGGTGCTCAAAAGCCAACAGTCAGATTGGTTGAATTGGTGACAACACTTAAGATAGCTGGTAGACAAGAAGTATTCCTCCTCCATGTTAATAGATCATCAGGTTACATAAGGTTATTCCAAACAAACGATAATGATGGTTTGATGTTTCTAAGGATCGGTATGAGGACTTTTCCTGACATATTTTAATAGATCGGTATTGGCTAATCAAAATGTGATTCTTACTTTACTGTAGTGTGTTTTTTTCCACATCAGCTTCCTGATGCTCAGCTGCTCTTTGTTACAACAGCCAAACTTTACAGTAGCAGACTGGCTTCGATAAGAGTTTGACTACGTTATATGGTACATTGACCTGATTGGTTGAAGTTTGCCCGTAATGGTCATATAGTTCATCCAATCACCTGCCAAGTATTTTTTGAAAGCGTCTGCCCTTTTCCAAACAGGTTCCAACAAAGACTTCACAGATGGTTCTGTGGCAGTCAGGTTAGACCGTTGCTTTGTAGTCACTAGCTACAGGTCATATCAGCTGTCACTGATCAGTGCTAATTCTGTGAGTAACTGGGTGACAGGGCATGTTTATCAGGTAAAAGAAGCATCAAAAGTGGGCCAAGTGTTTTTATAGTCCCAACAACTTCTCTCTATTTGACAATATAACATCAATGTCAGGCATCGCATTCTCCAGCTAAACTTTTCGACCAAAAGAGCTTGATCCGGACTGTCCTAGCCCTTGGAGTTTGCTGGTTTCACACTGTCTTGAAACTTTCAAACGTGACTGGCTTTGTTGTTAGGTATCTTGCACACAACAGTCTCTACTTGTGCTAATTAGAGGGGTGAGATGTAAAGTTGAACTAGACATATATATCACTCTAGGGCTTCGATGTAGGGGATCATCGATTGATGTTAGGCTTTGACTTGTATTTTCAAAGTAATGCACCAATGAAATATGAACAGCACATAGAGGAGGGGCTGGGTTCTCAATATGATCCAAGATAATCTGGATCACGTTTGATCTCCTCTGCTGCCAAAGCTAAGCAAGTTGGTTTCTGCTCAACGTCTGTGCTGCCGCTCAAGGTCAACAGGAGATAAAACGGAGGGGCTGAATCATGTCTTCTACAAAACACAACTTCTTATTGCAGTTCACTATAAAGAGCGTCTGCATAGTTAATTAAGAAAACTCCCAGGCATTTTCAGTGCCTTTAAATCAGGGGTGGTAAAATATTGGAAAATATCGTATCATGACAAATTTGTTTTGTGATATTGTAGCGATTCTCAAAAACACTTTTTATGTTTAAACCGCCCAACTTAAACTGAGGGCTATGATGCTGGATGTTAGAGGGACTGTGATGAATACTCAGATGTTACGCATATGGTGGTCTGTTCTTTAACTAGATTTAAAAACAAATCGCAATATATAGCAATATATTACTTTGTAACCCCTGAATCGTGATGCGTATCAAATCACCAGATTCTTATCAATACACAGCCTTACTTTAAAGTGCTTAATCAACTTTTTACTATGAGTGATGGACACATGAACACACTCATTTCTGCCAACAGTTTTGGTTATTTCAAAGTTGAGATTTCAGTTGTTGTTTTTCTCTGTGCTCTTCTGAGTGGTTTGAATAGGGCGGGAGTTAGATGTCGAATACTTCAGCGCACCAATCAGGATTAATACCAACGTCTCAATCCTAATCTGAAGACAGTGGGTGGGTTGCTTGGTCACCTTGAATGTTAAACTTAAAGCTAAACTGCGATTGTTGCTGATATAGGGCCCGTCCACACGAGTACGTTTTTTTTGAATCCGCATAAATACTTTATCGTTTCGGCCTCGCGTCCAGACGGATACGGCTTTTTCGAGGTGTGAAAACTGTATTTTTTGAGAACGGGTCCCAGAGTGGGAAAATCCTAAAACGCCGGATAGCCGGAGTCGTCTGGACGGCGAATGC
>NW_023340257.1:3039000-3039783 GCF_004916995.1 Morone saxatilis | reverse complement strand
GGCCGCGTATTCGTGTGGATAGGGTCACAAATACTTCATGTTCTAGAGAAATGCTAAATAAGAAATACGATTAAAAATCAAATCTGACACCAAGTTTTCAGAGGCTGTAAGATACAGGCCATGTAGTTCTATAATATGAATATCATTTCTTTTATAGTGTGGCATTGTTGCCCATTTAAAAGAAATGTATCTGATAAATGAATGGGATGTACCTACTTTCCTGGGTATCCAGAATAATTTATTTCTCCTGATATTTAAATTGCTCCTTTAACAATCCAGAGTGAGATTTGTGAGCATTGATGTTGTTGATGAAAAAATGTTTTGAAAAAGTAATTTGCAGGTGTCATAAAATATGCATCAAATACACATTGGTACCTGCAGACCACAAGCTATCAGCCACCATGAGACAAACAAACATACAAATCATTAAAATACACAATCATTTGTTAATCCTAAAATTTTAGCCATGAGAAGTACTAGGGCCACTTTTAACAGCTCACACACCCCCTTACACATGCCGAGAGAAACTGACAAAGTGAAAGTAAACCTGAAGCACTTCAGCTCTCATGCCTCATCCTGTTCAGTAACTTAAATATTGAACTCTTTCACTTCCCCTCCCAAAAGATAAACACTACCTTTCATCACTGTAAATATGTTCAAACAATTGCTGTGTTCACAGTCATTTCGACTTTTTAAAGATGTTAAGTGAGTTTGATTAGGGCATTCTATAGACTCTTTGTGGTCAACATGGTCACACAAATTTGAATGTGTAGGTGGTAGCAC
>NW_023340257.1:3038587-3038985 GCF_004916995.1 Morone saxatilis | reverse complement strand
ATAATCAATGTACTGTCAATAAAAAATAAAGCAAGTAGTTATGGCAGGGCATTTCACACTTACATCATATACCCTTCATTGCATACTGTGCTTGTCGTGAGCTGAGACAGCGGTTGTCTTACCAAAAGTAGGTCTTCACGTGCTCTTGGATCAACACCCATGTCTCCCCAAAGTCGTCCGATTTCCACAGCTAGAACAGGGGGAGAGAGACGGTGTGAGGAGAGGGGGGAGGAGAGGGGGAGGAGAAGGAGAAGGAGGAGAAGGAGAAGAAGAGGGGGGATGGTGCACTGTAAAAATGTAGGTCAAGCTCATTCCTTCATTTTGCCTCTTACACATGTGACAAGGAGAACACTAGAGAGCCGTTTGGTGCTATTGTGCTCAAACCAAAATAGCATCCA
>NW_023340257.1:3037617-3038561 GCF_004916995.1 Morone saxatilis | reverse complement strand
GCAAAAATCTAAGCAACCAATCGTTTCTTCTCTTGCTCACCATATAGATACATACATGTAACATGTATACAAGTGCTAAATCAGACAAGTGCTGAAAATGACATTATTATATATATTCATAGTTGTAGTAGAAGTATTTGTATCAATATAACTTTCTCTTCACCTTGACTATAACAAGGAAAACTGATGGTATAACAATTGGAAGGGAAGGTCTACAAGACTCTAATAAAGAGAAAGGCAGCCCAGCTTTCATGCATTTCAAGCAGTCAAATAAATACATTCAAATCAGTTTTGTTCTGAATATGTCACTCTTGATGATGATCCGACTACATCCTGATAAACTACGATAAAGCTGCTGCTGCAGGTAGAGCCAGTCTTTACCTGTTTGTTTGGGTGAGAGCTGTCGTAGCCGAGCACCAGGTTGGATCTTCTGCTGTGGAGCAGCAGGTCTGTCGGCTTGAAGGGCAGTGAGAAGCCCTGGACGTTCTTGCAGAAGTCAAAGGTGTTCCACAGGTAGTTGTTGGTGGAGTCTACAAAAAGGTACTGAAGAAGAGAATACACACATTAGCACAAAAACAACACATACAACTCTGGATACCTTGTTTGAAATAGAAATATGATGTAATTTCTAAGCTAATTTGACATATATAAATAATGAACTTCAAAAGGAAATACAGAAATATAGTCTTGCATATTCAGTGTTCCATAAACACATGCATTCCCAAGCTCCATTACAAAGTTTGATTATGTAATTGTACTGCGCTAATCCCACTTTTCTCAGCTCCCTTTGATGTGCTGTGTCACGGTATTCCCAATAACCACTCCATTCTGCGTCAGCAGGCACAGTATAGCAGAAAACATAAGGTACTGAAGCAAATGTCTGTTCAAGTGTTTCTCAGGTGTATCTGAGAGCAGCGTTGTGGTGGAAAGCTGAGGTGCCAGAT
>NW_023340257.1:3037365-3037508 GCF_004916995.1 Morone saxatilis | reverse complement strand
AGACGCACTTGATTGTGCTGGAATGTTCAATCTCCTCAATTAAAAAGATCTATTTTTATATCAGGACTTTATTAAACTTTGTGCTGTCTTGACCTAAGTTTGGAGTGGAATCTAGTGGGATCTAGCAGTGAAGTTACAGATTT
>NW_023340257.1:3036412-3037265 GCF_004916995.1 Morone saxatilis | reverse complement strand
CCCCGTGGCTCCATCCAATTTGGGTCTAATCCTGTTTGTTCTGGCTTTAGCAAGGGGCGCTACTGTTGTGCTGCAGATCAGTCTGAAGGCGCTGAAAGCCTAAGAGACTCAAGCCTGACTCTCAATCTGCTGCTGGATGCGTTTAAAACCAACCCAATCTGATGGGTTGGTCCCCCACCCAACTCCTAATCCTCTGATCTCACTGCTAGGAGACGGGCTGAATGGTTAAATCCTCTGTGTATACAATGAGATGTACAATCCCTCTTTCCATATGGATTACAGACAGTGATGCAAATCCTGCACACAGTGATTTTAAATGCATTAAGAGAAACAAAAGGGAACAGGGAAAAAATGGGGCAGAGGGGAAGGGTTAACAAGAGAAAACACGAGAAAGCAAGGACTAAATGTCACTGCTCAAGAAAGGAAAAGAACAAATATGCCTTGTGAAGATTTTTTGTTTCGTAAAACAGACCAATTGACATGTTCACTATGAAAGCATGTTGACTTAAAACAGTCAGTCTGTAGTGATCTGGATCGAGTCTTGTCATTTTGATCTATTACTGTACCCTATAAGTAAAGTAGCAGTAGCCTACTTTACTTATTGTTATTTTTGTTACTATAGTTTGAAGGAAACTAGCAAGCCATGCTGAACTGATACTTACGACACCAAACCATACGAGAGCTAATGTGTGGTGGCATTTTTGATTTGACACCATAGATAGAAAAATTGTGCATACAAATTAAATGTTTTATTTGCTGACTTTATAAAATGCAACTGCTGTACTGTCATGTTAGCTTGTTATGTTTGGGGCTGTCAATGAACATTCTAAATTTAATTATATAATCGAATTTA
>NW_023340257.1:3034124-3036286 GCF_004916995.1 Morone saxatilis | reverse complement strand
TCCAGCACAGAAAATAAACTACATTTATTACATGTATCATTATTACTAAAGAAGACTAGCTAGGAATAGCTGGACATTTGACACCAAGCGACAGAGAGCAGGAGAGGGAGAGAGAGTAGCCATCGCTAACAGCTTAGCTAAAACACTGTAGCTAGCAAAACTGAATAGTGTGTAAATAACTGTGGGATAAGTGACAAAGTCGCCAAAAGGAGAGAGCTATGAGTGCTTGAGCAAGACTAGCATACGTTTAAATGTATAGCAAATGATCTGATGTATTTCAGAATGTAACACAATTAGCTAGTTTTAGCTAGAGCTGCAAACATATGCTACCAACACAGAAGAACTTAACTAGAAATGATACGCTGACCACAGCACGTCAGAGAGGGTTATGTCTTTTGGTTTGGTTATGTTATGTATTGGTATATAGACATAATGCGCAATAATAGAAAATTATTTTTGGAATGAATAATTTAACCTTTTTTTTGGCCAATTTTCACAGCACTATCTACGTTATCTTATGGTAGTTCTTGAGTGAGTCAGCGGAGGCACTGCAAATTAATCAAACAACATGAATTCTACATTGTAATTTAGGATTAGGCTACGTGGATCCGATTTAAAATAATTACAGTGACTTATTTGTTAAATTGAACTTGATTTGTTGGACTAAATTGGTAATTTATTGGCGTTCACCTGATTATGTTATAATGGTTTGTTTCATTGTATATTTTTTCATTGCATTTGAGAAGCCATGAATGTTTAGCCTGTAAATAATCACATTTAATAATAACTCTGTGGCTGTTGGCAGCTCAATGTAAATAAGGTGGTTATTTTCCTTCAAAAACATTAAAGGGAAACCCTAATCGAATGACAAACAGAACTGGCAGAAAATGAGAAGCTGCCAAAAAAGGGAGGATGGGTGTGTAGGAAGTGTTCAGTGGGGAAAGAGATTAATTCAAGGAAGGGACAGAGACAGACTGCGAATAGCCTTCCATGCACTCTCAGCCCAGACAGCGTCCATCAGTTGAACAGGGACCTTTGAAAGAATGCCACAGAGGCCAAGCCGAGCCGAGACACTACTCTCTCTGTTTAGCACTCGAGACTCCGGAGGAAAACACACTGATTTGGAAGGCAGACGATAAGACCCAGTGAACCTCCTTCATTCATTCTGCCTGACTCTCAGTGCCACGGTTTCGGAACACCATTGCTGTACACTTGTGGCCACAAATAGTTTGACCGCGCTGTTTTTCAGCGTTGACACACAGACAGACATTTTCAATTTGAACACGCTGATAGTCTGTATTTTGTGCCGACATTTATTATCTTGAAATTTTGCCATTTTTATAGCATAAAAAAGACAAGGATTCTTTGTCAGAGTGAAAAGCCTCTGAAACAGCTCAGTAAAAGCCAGAATAATTCAGTTATTTTAGGTGGTGTAGCAGCCTCCTAAGGCAGAATTCAGTACACGTTTTTCAGGCTGACACCTCTGATGTCGAGTGAAGTTCTCCATGCTGGAATGATTTCCTAAATGAGACATTTAAAGGAAAACACCCGAGATAGCAGGATATTCTGGGTATAGTTGCATGGCAATGGTACCATTGCAGGGCAAATGCAGACAAAGATATTTTCATCTGTGTGCAGTTTGGAGTCAGAAGCTCACATTACCTTCGTGCCTGGGAACTGTAGGAAAAAAACACAACACTGAGGAAACTTAGACCACAGACGGAACAGGGGTGTGATTCAAACCCCGAACATTCTCGCTGTGAGGTGACAGTGCAAACCACTGAGCCAGCGTAAGGCCCCTGGGAAATATCACTAACATCAAATGTTTTTGGCTAGCGTTAACTTTGAAGCTAGACAACTGGGCCATTTCAGACCTTCTACTACTACCAGTCCATCGGTAGGCTAGGTTAAATCCCTTTGGCACAGATGAGTTGAAGGAGCAGAGCAGACTCAAAGCATTTTGACGCTTAGAAAGCAGACTGCGTTGGTAGGAGCTTGTGGGAGAAGTAAATAGTAGAGATACAAACTGCAGTGTTTCCCATTAATTACTTAGACTGTGGTGGCCCACGTTAACGTTCGTTAGCTAGCGATGTTAGCTGTCATTCTCGATTATGTCGACTGATATATCCGACTGCTTGAAAAAGTATGTAACGTTATATCTA
>NW_023340257.1:3026919-3034099 GCF_004916995.1 Morone saxatilis | reverse complement strand
GCATCTAGCTACCTAACGGGTTAGCTAATTAACATTAGTGGTTATGACCAGAGACGGTTCGAGAAGAGTATTAGCAGTGGTATTACGAGAATCTTCTCGTTATACCAGCGGCTCTGCGACCAACGTGGCAGTTGAACGTTAACGTTGTCACGCCGGTGTCGCGGACGGAGAGGCCCCGCGAGCCCTTGGCTAGAGCTAACGTATTTCAGCAGTCGAAGAGCAAGTGTGCCTCGACCAGTGTAACGTCAGGCCTATTTTGTTAATAAAGTGGCAAGTAGACACCTAACGTGGATAGGAAGCTGCGATACTCTCTTACCAGCTAAAAAAGGCAGGTGTGCTCAAAACTATTGTTCATCCATTTGGCTAATTGGTTACCTTCATTTTCACGGTCAAATCAGACCTTCGTAACAGGCTGCAAGGAGGAGCACCTGGCTGCCTGGGGTCTGCCCATCAATGGCCGAGTCCAGAGGGAATTTGAAAGCTACCAAACAGCGATTAGAACTGTTCTTTTTCAAAGCCCAGGAACAAGTTAAAGTGGTCCAAATTCGGGGCTGCAAGTTTCTGGCCAGATAGGGATGTGGGGAGAGTTGCTCTAAAATGTGTATTTGTGGATGTTTCCACTAGTCCTGGAAAGAAGACCATGTTATGGAAGCAAATAACCCAAACTGGTTTTTGCCGCCATGTCTTCCCTAAGGCGGCAACTAAGACAAATGATCGAGTACCCTCCCCGAATCCCATTCTATTTTTTATTACAATTTAGCTTACACTTTAAAGTACTGTCCATTGTTTTCCATTTGCTAAAAATACAATGTAGTTCACACAGGGTAAGCCCACTTTTGCGTTAATTTCTTTGATGGCTCAGATGTGTGCTCCTAGTTCGTTTTGTGTTTCCACCATTCCGCTCCATCGTAACCACCAGCTGTGTTCTATGATTAAACGGTTTACAAGAGCACACAGTTCTTCATAGATCTAGCCTCTTAATTTTGCTTTCGAGAAAGTGCCCACGGTTGATGCATTAACTTCAAAATGGTAAAAAAAACAAATCTTCCCGGGGGAGCATGACCCGTCCGACCCCCTGAGGGGCCGACCATCCACCCACCATAGTCTCACCAAAACCTGTGGGAACCCCCTGGAACTGGTCTAATTTTTTCTTTGAGGCAAGACATACGCAAGCCAGCTAATATTAGCTGACGTAGTCCCAACGCGACAGAAGGCCCAGCTTGGCCGCCTGTCCGTAGCCTTTATTTCAGAGTCCTCACGTTTACTCCTTGGTCCGGCGGCTCTTCTCTTCTTACCTTCTTCTTCCAACACCTCCTCCTTAGATCTCTTTGGCCTTGGCAATAGCTATGTCCGTATACAGCTGCTGAGCACGGTTACACTTGCCCACTCCGCCTGGACATGCAAAGGAACAGGAAATGAGGAAGGGGGCAAACACTTTTTCACACCACTGTAAGTCTCTTTATTTAAAACAGTTATTTCATTTGAAATGTGTCCCTAAACTGAGCTGGACTTATTCAGACTTAGGACAGTATTTTAAATGTGTAATACTAAAGTGTACTGATGACATTTTTAAGATACTGAAACTAAAAACTTCTCCTTTATCTGCCTTGAGAATAGCTGGCACAGCTGAACAGCATTCACTCCTACTGACGGAAGGAGCTCGGTCAAGTGGGGCCTTTCCCACTTGTCAAAGCTTTAATGAAAGAGGAGAAAGATTGCTACAGTACAAACAGGAAAAGAGTCTAAGCAAAAGCAAAAAAAAAAAGGAAAGTAAAAGGATTAAGCTTGAAAGTAATGGTTGTAAGATTTGGCAGAAATTAAAAAGACAGAGTTTATTGTTTTTTTTTACTTTGATTAGTCAACCCTGATTATGCAGGTGGTGTTTTCGTGTTGTGTTTAGTTTCCCCATGCCTGAATAAATATCATTCCCCCCCAAAAGGCTTTATTTAAATGCAGGCGCAGTCACCAGTAGACAGAAATGTATTGTGGCAACAGAAAGTAGCCATTTTGTCCTGTTCCTAATGTGCACCTGCATACATTTTTAAAAGCCTGCATCGTTTTACAGCGTAGTTAAGCAATGTAGTGAGCAGCCAGTTTCCCACCTCAGCATAAAGTGCAGAGTGTAACAGACGTTAGATCAATATTTGGCCGGCGGTAACGTGAAGCGCTGTATGTTTGTCATTGTTAGTTTCCAGTGTTTGTGTAGTGGAAGCCTCAGTTAGGCAGCAGACAAACAGACAACGGAGCAGATGGTGAACACGGTTTGGATCTCATATCCTCCCTCTTTCACAGGCTGCCTCGGACAGATTTGCTTTCCTCCGCGTCGCATGCCGGCTCTGGCATGAGCCTGTAGCTGCACAGCTTCAGAAACAGTTGATTGTAAAAGAGGCTGTGTTTGATCTTATAATTGATATCAGATGGTTTATCATACTAAGTTATTGCATTTAGCTGTACTTATTGGAATTGGAATTAAATAAACTGTCAGTACTATGATGAAGTGGCTATTTACGCTGCTTACATGGTTTACAGTGAGGGATTTCAGATTTATATTCCTCTGCATTGTAAAATATGCAATGATTTGAATGCATCTATTATAGCTTTGTTGCTATCTGCTCTGCTGCTTGCAAGTAACATTTGACTGACAAAGAAAGTGATCTGTCTGTACACTCTGTAAATGTGCTGTCATCTGTTGGTGCAGACAGCAAGCAGGCAGTGTTTAGTACTGGGCAAATGAAGTCAAAGGAATACAGAGCAGTCTTAATAAATCCCAGTAGCTAATGTGGTCAAACCTAATGAGTAATCCTTATTTCCAATTACTACTGTGGTACAGTAAGACACAGTTTAACCTTAAAGTGTTGTGAAGCGAACAGCTGCTAAGTGTGGTTCAGTTTACAACCAAATGTGCGGCAAGATGTTGGGAAAAGAGGCATGCGCAGGATCTGAGCCAGAGACCTGCTTTAAACATGAAATGTCGCATCACTTCAACCTAGAGCTTAACGATAAATCGATTAAAATGATTCATTCGAATTTACGTCTTTAAACGAAGCAAAACACAGCTAAATTGTAAAATCGAGATTTAAAGTACAAACGTTATGATGCAGGTATATAGGACTCTGTAAAACAACCCCCAATCCACTCAAGTACCTCATTTACACAGAGCATGTAGAATTAGTTTCCCATAGTATCACAGGGTATGAGAAGATGGAGCCCCAGTAAAAAGACATTACAGATGTGGTGGTGTTTCACAACGCCAAGGACATACTGTCTTGTGTAGTTTGTTTTTAAGAAAAGAAATAGATTAAAATCTGCGCCCAGCCCTACTTCAACCTTCCTGCACCCAATGGACTTTTTTCACAGCGGCCATTTTGAGATGAAATAGTAGGGTAAACCCAGGTGTTACCAATAATACTAATTAAAGTTCTCTTCCATTTAGTGTAGCAGAGCCTTTCCAGTGAGCCAACATACACGACAGCAGCATCCTGACTGTCTGACCCGAATGGCTGCTGTGAAAAGGTCTTGTATCAGCATTTATTTTGTGAGTTAGCTCAAATACAATGGCATAGTAAATCTGGATTGTAATATGGTGTAAGATGGTTTCTGTCTTATTTTAAACTCTTTCACTCCTATTTATTTGGTTTTGGGGGATATTTAATCAATTCTATCATTTAATCAATCTATTGCCCTTGCACAACATTTCTTATTTTCCTCTTCATATTGCATCAGCCTGTGTGGCTAGCTAGCTCAACTGAAAACACTGAACACTGCTAAACTCATTGAGCACAAGCCATTTTAGCTAGCTACCTCACTGAAGCCACCAGATATAGCTACTGCAGAGTACAATGGAAGTGCATTATCTGTTGTGGGTATTAACTGACACTGTCAGATGCAGGAAGTTGTGAAGTTGTGCATCAGCACATTGTTGCACAATAAATAAACACTTCAATACAGTTTGGAAGCTGTTTTGAGATGATATCAGGATTTTTTTTTGTGTCAAAGTCAGTTCACCACTGTAGTTTTAAAGTGATCATCAACATATTAAAACTGCATACTGTGTAAGAAAAACATCTGGATTATAGTTTGAGCAAATAATCTTGACCTCAGAATTCACTTCAATTTTTCTGGAGCTTTCAACCACTCATTAGTTCCGCTGTCATAGATATGGCCCAGTAGTGATCACGTGACCAAAGTATGAAAATTAAGTCACATGACCGAGACCACAAGATCCGGTCAAAAACTGCAAAAAAAGATAATAAATGGACCTTTAGATCAGATTATTTGGTCATACTATTTCTAATGTCAAGAATGAACCTTTCATGCTCAATACAGATCATAGTTTGCGCTCATTCTAACATCTGATATCTCCTCACTTACAGTACAGATTGAACCACTGTGCTAAATCACATCAAATCCAAAAATCTATGTAGATTGGAGAACAAAACCTTCTCAAATTAGTCTGTGACCTAATACTGATCCATCTGGGGCTTGCTGACACGGAAAAGACAGAGAGGCTTTGAGGACAAGAGGGCAAAATAATACCGGCAGCACTATGCCTGCTTGTTTGGGTTTTTTGTTTTCTAGTGTTTCCTCAGTGACAGTCACAATTCATCAGTGCTGCTGTAGGTGATGAAGAAAGTCAGGGGGGAACCGCAACATTACTAATATCCAGATAAGCTCAGAGGGAGTTTAATGTTGTCCTAACCGTTTAGAGAGCTGGATTCTCAGTGTCTGCATCTCAGTGTCTGCACACTGTCTTCTGAGTCCTGTTTGGTACCACTCATTAGGCCCATTAGTACACAATTATGAACCGGAAGGCAGTAACAGTGCCAAAAACATATTTTCTAAAACAGTTTTTCTGCTAGCTGCTGGTGCATACAACGGGCCTCATTCAGCAACATTCTCTTAAATCTTATTTTTCTGTTAAGAGAAAATATAAGACACTCCATTAAAAACACAACATTTATCATGGTGAATTTCCATTGTCATGATAATAGGGAATATTTTCACATCGCTCGCCAAAAAACAGTCCCATATGAGTTTCCTGATTCCCTTTGGACAGGGGGAGACAAGGGGGAGTCCATATCTTTCAGTCATTCCAAAATCAACAGCCTGTCACCATGTCTGAGGGCTCGGCTTGTCTTATATCCCTCACAAATTAAAGTTAAACAAGATGCGTGGACATAATATATATTCCAAAATAAACAGTGAGATGACGATCTGTGGTGCAATAAATATGTTTTGTAAGTGGCATTTTAAAAGTATAAAGTATATTTTCATATTTATCTGGATAATGTTGTGTATCGCAATTATTATGGCCAAGATAATCTTCCCATGCCTACTCCAGATTCACCAAAACTTGTTAACCATCCTAATCTGCTCTTACCACAGTGTGCCAAGTGAATCCCATTTGATCGTATATTAGATGTGTGAGGCCAGTTGGTTGTTATTAGCACAGACTATATAAGGGCATGTGTTGTGCCAGGCAAATACTGGCAATGCTTAAGAATTAGAGACCTGCTTTGTCCTGTAAAACACAGTCATACAGAGAGCTTCTCAGTGTTAGACAACAGGGTTCGCTTACAGTTGCCGTGATTTGACCTGTCTGTGACCTCCCTCCTCTCTGAGCTCTGAATCTGACCCTCAGCGTTGAACAGAGCTGATGAGACAGACAGACCAGTGCAGCCCTCAGCACAGCCGCTGTCTCTGCGGCCTGTATAGAACTGATTGTCCACGCAGGGGAATGGAGCAGATACAGACTGACCCGTCACAAAGCATTAGCCACTTATTGCTAGCAAGTAGCTACTGCTAGCAGAGCTATCTATATTTTCTACTATGCTCATTAGGTATAAAAAGAATGATTCTTCTACTAGTCTCAGTTATTCTCTCTCCTCTTCTGTCTTTGGCTTGTGCTAATAGGATTAGAATAATGGAATATCACAAGTGCTTTTAGCAGTGCCAAGCTGCTTAAGCTAATTAAAGAGCCAGAAATGGAGAGTTTTATCTAACAATAGGGATCCTGAGGAATAGAGTGCTAATCAGACCTTAAAGACCCCAGCCTTTGCTCCCATCGAGGACGACCAGGGAAGATAACTGGCTTAGGAGATGTAATGGGGATGTCGATAAGGCCCATCTCTTCTCTGCACAGTTATCTGTTAGCCATATTCCCTCTCATTTAGATCACAGATTCTCTGCACAGAAAGTCTGGGACAGAGAGAAGAAAACAGGAAGTGGGGATTGGAGGAGGAATGATCCCTCCCGATCAAAGTGCAGCATACTTTGTAGTAGCTTCTGAAGCCCTTGCTTACTTGCAGTTGCTTAAACAATTCAGTTTGGTAAATACCACAGACTGCTGCGGATTCCTGGCAGTGTCCTCTTCTGTGTTTTTGGTATTTTACAGGAAATTCTCAGGTTGGCAATTGCCATTTCTGCTCAATAAAGAAAGTAGGGGTATGGTTTATTTAAATACTCAAAATCAATCAGAAAGTAGGGCAGTGACAAGATGAAAGAGAGCTGATAAAAGTGCTTACAGCAATAGGCTGTATGAAATTTTGCTGCCCTGGGTTCTGCGTCTCTGTACGGGTGCCATCTGATTGGCTGAATCTTGTTTGGGCCTTATACGCTACAGAACATCATCCATATAGTACCTAGCAAATGACAACTGTTTTTAAGGCAGAGCTAGAGAAAAATAACGAGAGAAAGAGCATATTATGTGACTCTAGTAGGGATTCTGCTGACTGTATTATGTTCTTAAACTCAATCCACCGACGAGGGACCACACAGGAGAAGAGTTTGGCTTAGGATTGGCATTTCCTGCCTCGCAGTGATGGTAAGACTAGTCGTCGTTCATTTGCAGATTTTAGTGTTTAGTAGGGCAGGGAGTGGTACCATGCTGCTGCTGAAAATGATGTTGATAAGAGTTTTTGTAAACAATATAAAGTAATTGTGGGCCATAAAACTAGAGCTGATAGTTGCTAAGCTGAGGAAAACTATAGAGTTGGGTGATAATTCTCTATAGGCTTTTCCATATGAGCAAAACCTTTCAGAAGGCACAATCATTTCATCCATTGTTTACAGCAGCGTTAATGGTTCAGTGTGTAACGTTTAGGAGGGTCTATCGTCAGAAATGGAATATAATATTGGAATATAACATAGGTGTATTTTCATTTGTGTATAACCACCTGAA
>NW_023340257.1:3018344-3026819 GCF_004916995.1 Morone saxatilis | reverse complement strand
AGCAACAACTACACTAATAGTAGTCACTGATGATGATGATGAACATGTTTAGGGACCCCAGTAAGCAGAAATATTAACTTGGAAAAAGTAACAATGAAATGAAGTGGCACTTGTGGTAGCCAATTTGATTTCAGGTTCCCCCTCTGGAAACTCCCCTGCCCACATCCTACAGTTTTTAGCAATTATTAACAATAATAGGGGAACCAAAAGTAATAAAAAAAGATTTGAATTTTAGTGAAATAAAGGCCAGCACAATAGCATTGGCAAACTTTTGTTTATTTTCCCTACATAAATCATATTTATTATATTTAGTTCCACAACCCATGGTGGACCCACCCCGCAGTCAGAGAACCTCTGGGCTACACCGACACTTTAAGTTATTGCTGACTTTTCTTTAAGGTTGAACTTTTTTCTTCCAGACAGAGAGGCAAAGCTGTAGTTCATTTAAGTACACCGTGAGAAACCACTTGTAGAGACTTGAAATTTGTTTTATATCAGGAGGCAAATCCATTACACTGAGCACCTTTTTGTAAATTAAATTAAATGTAACTTAAAGGAGAATTCAGTTTTTTACAACCATAGTTTTTTACATCATACTTATCAATAAGTTACGATACTAACATTTTCATTACACACACATTTTTTATTTCAGGAATTATGCATGACATATTTTTTTAATTAACATAAAAATCATACCCCATGTATTCCTGCAGTATCCCTATTTGAGAAACAATGAGCGTTTCCAGTGAGCCAGTATGCACAATAGCAGCACCCTGACTCTGTTTGACCTGAATGGAACCTCAATTAGTGTCAATGGTAACAACTGAGTTTACCTTTTTTGTCCAAATGGCTGCTGTGGGAAAGGTCTAAACAACATCTCACATGTTCATCATGAATGGCCACCCACAGAAGTCAACATTATGGCGAGGTGTGTTGTTATCTTCATTTCCATTACTTAAAAGTCCAGTGTTTAACATTTAGGAGGATTCATAGGTATGTTTTCATTAGTGTACTACTTAGTTACTCAAAAATAAGAATTTATGTGTTTTTTTTCCCCTTAGAATGAGCCATTTTTATCTATAGAAGCCATGTTTCTACAATAGCCCGGAATGGACAAACCAAACTAAATAGGGCCTTTCATGTTTTTCTCGGCCAACATAGTTTCTCCTACAGACTTCACAGCCCGTTCTCATTCCCAGGTCATCAAATACAGACGCAAGTGGTATTCAGTTAGTTGCAATCTGCAACTGCATCCCTAGATGGCACTAAATCCTATGCACTGGTCCTTTAAGTATTGGCTCACTTTCAGTCAAAATGAATGTGTTTCCAAGTAGGATTAGTGTGTCAATGTGAATGAATGAATGAATTAGTTTCTGTTTGTGCCATCTGTATGAATGTGTGTGAATGGGTGAATGTGGCATGTAGTGCAAAAGTGCTTTGAGTGGTCGGAACACTAGAAAGGTGCTATACAAGTACAGTCTATTTACCATTTACCATGGTGTAGCCCCACTTCTGATACCAAGCCATCATCCTCCGTTCTAGGAACTGTGCTGGTTGCATATTTCTAGATTCTTAAGCCTTACTTGATATTTAAATGATGAAGATGTTTTACTTTGAAACTGTGGTAGACACCTGAAAAGCCATCATATCCCCAAATAATATCTGTCTGGAATCTAAATGTTGTTCTTTGGACAGAAATCAAGTCCCAAACATGAGATGCAGCCTGTAGCAGAACCACAAAGCAAAACTTACACACAGTGTTAAGTAGGGCTGAAAGAATAGTAAAAACATCATAATGCAGTTATTTTGACAGAGATTGCGATTGTGATTAGTGTGGGATTTATCATTTTTGCATTACAAATTCAAAATCACGATGATGTGACATTTGTTGGGCTCTGTACCAAACAAACATGTTTTCTTACATCTGAAGAACAAGATTTGTAGGTCAGGGCATCTCTGCAGCTTTACAGTACTTCATTATAATGCTGTTTGTCACACAGTTTACCTATCAAAAAATTGCATTGTGATTTGCATATTGCATTTGGTCATATTGTGATTTCAAATAATATTTTGGTGAATTGTGCAGCCCTAGTGTTGAGTCAGGCAGCCCGGGTTGAGGAGAAAACGTGGTGTAGAAAATGCACATTATCTTTTAAGCATTCGTTGTTAAATGAACAACCATGCACTAGACTTCAGGTGGGACAAAAACAACTTAACTGCCTAAAACACACTGGTGTGCTGTGTTGATGCAGTACGTGTAGGGGACTGTTTTCATCCATTTGTGGATTTTAAAGAATCCGACATGCAAGACAAAAGACAAACAACATAAAAACATCTACCTGTAAGCACCTGAGATCCTCTTGAAGAGAGAGATCGCAGATGTAAAAGAAAAGACGTGTCGGCTTTACGATGTATTACAAGCCCATCTAAAAAGCAGCATTGCCTGAGGTGGGTGGCCAGTGGGTCATGAATATGTAACAGCTGATCTCTTGGATATAGGCTCGGATAGATCCGAGAGGTAGCTTTGGTGTCTAAACTGTAAAGCACATAGAGGTCTGATAGGATTGCTACTGTACAGCAGTTGGGTGAAACAAGCAGAAGGTACTTTGCCTCAGAGAATTTGGCTTGTGACATTTCCAGCTTGTTTCGGTGTCAGTGCAGGTACCTTTCGTTACAGTAAAATGTCAAACAGTGAAAAAGCAACAGTGAACATGCGCCTGGGCCAGTCGTTAACAAATGTCACCTCGTGGCTGTTTACTGTGTAGGAGTTGAGCTTTCACTGTGTGGCCTTGTGCATTTCAAGGAAATATTAAAGATGCACTTGTGTGTTTGTGTAAGGAGGTTCATCCTGGAAAACATATGTGTGTGATTGAGCTAAAATGCCAAATACTACAGCGTGGGAGAGAATTTGTCTTATTCATGTTTGAGCAACTGGCACTTTACCATGGTAAGACTACTGAGATGCTGCCTCGACCTGCAAGGCGAGGGTCATGTGATGGATGGAGACAGCTGAAGGCGTCAGTTGGCCACTTTCTGGTTGCTTTGCTAGTACTGTAAGAAGGTTTTTAGTGAATAAGCCAATTACACCACTGTCTTTGAAAATTGAGCATAACTCTACAGCAAAGGGTAAAATGCACTGAAGCTTGTCAGTTAGCCTGATGCATTTCTTTATTCTTTAACTTCTACTTTATTTTGACAAAGCAGTACCTTGTATCTGTGATTTTTAAAAAAAGAAATGCAAAACAACTCAAAGGAAAAAAATAGGACAAGAAAGAAACAAGATACAGAATTATACTCTCCAAAATATTGTACGTCCATGAATATTCGTGCAAATATAACTTACGTTTTTAATGGATCCCTTACATTTCAATTTCTGAATTAAAGTTGCATTATCACAGACATTCCTTAAAAATGTTTATGTGTGGTTCTGTCGCCCAGCACTTCCACCAAATCTGTTAAGACTGACTGTCTCGAGAAATGTCAGATGATGAGAAACATAGCTCAATAATAAAAAGACAACAAACATTATTTCCATAATCAATTCCTTTTAAAAATCAAAACTCAAAGTAACTATTTAAAACCCACTGTCATTGTGGTCTGTAAGACAACATTGTAGTAAGCCACGGCCAGTAGTGGTCAGCTGAGCTGGCAATAAAAAAAATGCTAGCAGATTACCTCACTAGCAGTAGTGCTATCTTAGCTACTCCTGTCGGTCACATGACCTTCACTTTGCAGGTCACCTGCCAGCGTTGTGTGGTGTCAGGATTCTGGACTAGCTGAAGATTTCTGGTGTGTAATGCAGGGGCTCCAGCTAGGAGGGATTTGTAGCAGTCCAGACAGGAGATGAAAAGTGCCTGAATGAGCACTATGGACATCTTGTTAGTGATAAAGCAGCAAATATTGCTTGCTGTTATACAGGAAGAATCTACAGGAGCGGGCTGCTGCTACAATATTAGGTCAGAACAACCCTGGTTCCTCACTGTTTGCATCACTATTGGCATCACCATTTGGGTTGTCAGTTTCAGAAAATTAGAAATATTGTCGAACACAGCCCTCCATATTGAATCATAAATGTTTGGGGGGGGAGGGGTTTCAGACGGTGTTAGATTATTCAACAAGCACTTCAGTTGAAGAATACTGATGCCTTTTTAGTGCCATCACATCCTCTCCAAGAGATTGAAGAGAGAAGTCATGTGAAGGAGAAGAAGAGAGGGCCTGAGATTAAGCCATGTTGAACTCCTGTAGCAGGCTGCATGGTTGAGACACCCATCTTCGCATGTGTTGTTGCCATAGAGATACGATTGTTTTGTTAAGCAGTGGGTAGTGCATGTATATTAGCAACATTGTTCAGTGGAATAAAATATAGCACTTTGTTTAATTTAGTTGCACATTGCAACTTTGTTTCTTTCATACAATTTTACTCTGACTTTAAAGCCTACAATATTGTATGTAGATGTTATATTCCATTCAAAACTGCTGTAATTGTGTCTATTTGCCACCCGGGCTGAGTTGATCTGGAGCCCACCACATGTCATTTCAGGGATTTGAGAGTTTAGAGAGGATCAGTTTGAGAGAACATGAGCACATTGTGGAATGTGTGGCTCACTTACAGTTACCATTGTGGTTTCAGCGGAAAAATGTATAATCCCAATGCCACTTACATGTGAAAATGCATAGTAGACATACTCCTGTCCATTTTTCCCTTGACTCACAATGTAAACTGACCTAAAAAGCTTAATTAGAGTATATAGGGTGAAGCAGCAGAACAAAACTCAGTTCCAAACCCACATTTTATTTCTGAGCTGCAGTGGATAGAAATAGTTTATTGTTATTGGGCACTGTGGTAGTAATGCAGAGTCATTACTTCTTCAGTTTAATAGACATGTCACAAGGAAAAATACATATATAAATTCTTTTTTAACCTAATTTTATACCATATAAAACTTTATAATGAGAGCATTTCTGTCGTTTTATTTTTCTGTATATGTTTCTCTTTGTGCTTTACCTCCATTTGTCCCTCCCGCCTTTCCCTCCATTTGTCTCAGTGTAGTTGCTGCTTTGCTTTCACATCACACTACACAGTCGATGTGGGCACTACGCTAGATAAATCAATAGACTGAATGGAAAAGGCTAAAATGCTCTGCTGGAGACTGGGGATGCTCAGGCACTCAAGGATGGACACAAATCCTTCCAAGGGGGAGACACACACAGACACACAAAAACACAAGATTTTTTAGAAACCAGCACCAGTATCTTAGAATGGAAGTTGCTGATAGCTGATATTGTGACTTTGTATTGTGGTATCGTACATGTTACAACAAATCCCTCTCCAGAAATTGACGAAATTGATCTCGTCAGAGTGAAAAACAGTATTTAGAGTCAGACAAAATGGCAGCACAACTGTCCAGAATAATAATATTTTTTCTAGTGATAATAAAAAGGCATCAGGAACAATTTTAATAGTAATCCGTTCTAAAGTAGAAATATAATCTGCATCATATCATTCTGCCTACTGTTTATCAGATATATTCTGAAATCTGGATTTGCTAAGTGCTGATGCTAACACAAACAAGTCACTTTCACTGGTTGAAATGACATCACTTGCATTTTATGTTAGCTAAAATTAGCATTAATTCTCAGTCCCTCCAGGATTTCACTGGCTTTTTTGAGGATTGTTGTGTCCTTTTCACAGCAGATTTTAAAAAAACAATTGCAATGCATGTTGTGATGTTTTAAGGCATTTTTTGTAATGAAATTGTGGGAGAAGGCAACTTTTTCATTTTTCATTTAGAATAAATTAGTTTGGTGATGCATGGCACAGGATTGGAGAAACTCGCTGGAAACATGATTGATCAAATTTTTAGAAAATTGCAGTGCTTGGACCAAATTGCAAGGTTTGCTTAGAATTCACATGGATTTGTGTTAATTGTTGCGATAACATTGCAAGGGAGGGACTGAATTCTGTCACTAAGTTGACAACGGGCCAAAGTGGAACTTTTGGCTGTTGCTCAGCAAAATTATTAGCAAAAAACGGCAACGATTATTTTTGTTATCAATTAGTCTGTCAGTCATTTTCTAAATGTATCAATTAGTTATATATAAATATCAGAAAATGGTAAAAAATGTTGATCAGTGTGATGTCCTCAAATGTTTAGTTTACAGTCACAGAGGTCTAGGGAAACCACAAAATGTTTGGAAAGCTAAAATCAATCAAATTTGACTATATTCTCTCTTTTTTTTTTTTTTAAAAGACTCAAAATGATTAATCAATTATCTGAATAGTTGGTGATTGATTTAATAGTTGCCAATTAATTGAATAGGCAACTAATTGTTGCAGCTTTACGCAAGACCACCAGAGTGGCAAATCTTCCAAAGTGAAAGGATTTAGCTGAGTTCCAGGAGAATCTGCCAGTTAAACTGAAACACATATTTTATCATTATTTATAGGAATAGTTTGGCATTTTGGGAAATAAGCTTTCTTTTAATACGTGATTATTAATACATGTCCCGTATTGGCTTTTTATATTTATCTAACCAGTATATTAATCTAATTCTACCATCCCAGACAGAATGAATAGTGGATGTACTGCTCTGAATTCCAGTCGGACTTCTTTGTTCTACTTCAATTTATAGCTTTCTAAAGCTTCTCTCTCCTGAGCTCTCTCTATTCAACTCCCTGATGGCATTTTTCTATCTTTCACCTTCATTTTTCTCACTATCTCTTTTTTTTTTTTTTTTTATCTCTCACCCTTTCTCTAGAGGGTGTTGCTGTTAAAGCCTCCAACAGGGTGGTCCAAACTTACCCAAAGTAAAATAATGAAGCTGCTCGGCTCTCTCTCTGTTAGTTGAACAATCACATAATAAATGCACGGCTGGGAGAGCGAGGGGTTGGGACGGAAATGGAACGGGTAGCGAGTACGTAAGTTGTGACAATGTAATTAGGAGTATAGAGGAGAGCCTTAATAAGCACAGCCGCTGGAGAGGAAAGCAGACACCTCTCTTCTGTTTTTAGATTTTAGATGAGACTAAAAACATGGAGATGTATTTAATGTCAAATATCTAGTACAGGGGAGATGATGTCAGGCAATAAATGACAGGCAGGTAGGTTATAACCTAGTTTTTACAATCATACACATCCTGGAATAAGGAAGTTCAGAGGGTGCAATTAAACTTTGGAAACCTGTAGTGAAAGTTGGAGATAAGAAAAATAATTAAAACATTTTGAGCCTTCGTGACCCAGAAATCAGGTAACATGATTTTAGTGAACTGCACAGCCAAAACGCGAACTAAATCTGCTCTTGTGGATGATGAAGCCACAGTTCATCATCAGGGAGTCGAGCTGCTTCTGAAAGCAAGACTTCTTTATTGATTTTTTTATTGTCCCTTTCTATTCGTAATGAAGCATTCCAGAAATGAAATGAGTCAGGAACAGTTTAGCAAACACTAAATGTTTTTAAGATGCAGACAGATATTTAGGCATTGTTAGTCTAATAATGATTCATGGATTAAATTTCAGACCCTTGCTTCATATCATTACGTTTCAGAAGTCAATACTCCACTTTTTGCCAACTATTTTGTCCAATACTGAGCCCTGACATCTTATTTTCTTAAATAGCTGCTCCAGTGATTTACTGTTGCACTGAAATTAAGTTGGGGGAATCAGAAAAAAAAAAGAAGGGTCAATATCAAAGCGACAGAGGCCGTTGTATGATAGATAGGCCGTGGTATGCTTGAAACAAACTGGCTAGTGTGAAGTGTCATCTGACCACGTCTAGAGACGAGAGCGTTCAAATGGATGCACTTAAAGGCGAGGTGAACAGCCTGCTGTCACAGAGAGGGATGAGACGTGGTAATCATTTAAATGAGGATAACTGCACTTTCAGACTCTCTGTGTAGACATTTATGGTGTTGCACTCACTCAGAAAGTGACAGGAGTTATGAAAAGAGCGAGACAACAGAGCTCAAGGGAGGTTTCAACCCACTTTTACACCTCCGCACAACCGATCAATTGCTGAGTGCTGTGGGTGTGGTTGTTGGATTGTCAGTTTTGAGACAAAAATGATCACTATGGCATCATCAGGGTCAATAGCTCAGGGTCAGGAGCTCCTCTTCTGTTTCCACAGTCTGAGTAGTGCTATCCATGGCTTGGAAAACTGACCTTGATGTATAAAATCAGTCATCACCTTTAAAGCTGTTTATATGTGACATTTCTGCATTAAAATGTCTATTAACACTAGAGCTATGTTTTATATGTAGTTCAGTTGTGTACTTTCATTATCCAAACTGTTTCCCACAGTCTAGCTAACTGAGCTATCTAGCTAACAGCATTTAGCAGCAGTTTACTTTACTGTCCATCAGGAGACTGATGCCCGAGAGGCAGAGCAGCGGTGCAACCAGAAAACATTTAGTTAGACTTAGTGTTACGCACATGTCCCAACCAGGAGCCAAAAGTTACATAGTGCAAGAACAGGCTTA
>NW_023340257.1:3018046-3018281 GCF_004916995.1 Morone saxatilis | reverse complement strand
AAAAAAAAAAAAAGTCCTCCAATGGTGTGAGATAATTTTACCTGGTACAAATCAACTTGTTTCATTGTCATGATGCATTTGGGATATTAGATGGACCGTGTCCATACAGTCAGTATCTCTTTAGTGACAGAATTCTCTTTTGTTTTATGAAAAATATGTGTTGAAGGCTCAATATAAGACCAAATGACTTCTTAAAGTGGTTGTTTTTGCAGTCTAAAAAGCTCAATAGATAAAC
>NW_023340257.1:3017627-3018026 GCF_004916995.1 Morone saxatilis | reverse complement strand
TTTGATGTTCAATTTTAACGTTTGTTGGACCTCTATTTTGCATATGCTTAAGTTCCTAAAACCACACAGAATTTAGAAACAGCACAATGTATCACTGCATACAGTCTATGCATCATGTCACTAATTCACTTGTCATGATTCAAATGAAAACCTGAGTCACTTTACTAGAAATCTGGAGTGTACCCCCAGGACTCTGATCAGAAGATGTTTCTGTTTCTCCTTTACTCGCTCCCTCTCAGGTGTCCACACACATACCCAGAAATGAGATATAAGTCCTCTGCTCTGCATGCTTGTAATTCATAAAAGATCAGAGCTCTGCTCCTTCCAGCAGCCAGCTTTCTAATGTATTTGTAATGACAATGAAGACGTGGCTTTGGAGTTTCTCTCTCTCTCTCTCTC
>NW_023340257.1:3015586-3017527 GCF_004916995.1 Morone saxatilis | reverse complement strand
GGTTTATGTTGCTTCCCTTTCCCCTTCCAAACTGGGTTGTAACAATAGCCACACGCATTGCGAAGGTTTTCAGAAGGAGAGGCAGAAAGACTTGGCACGTCAGCACTTTCGAGACAGTTTGCTATTGGCAAAGTTCACCAAAGATGATGAGCTTGTAAGATTATGGGTGAGCAGCAGTTATTTCCTTTTTTGCTTTTAGTGTATGCAAAAGCATTATTCTGGCTCGACAATGTTGTTCGCACCTCCCTCTTTACCAATCCATACATTTAGAGATAAATTATCTAGTGACGGACAGGCAAATTTGTCATTTTAAATGACCAATGTGTCTAAACACATCACTTAATAGTACAACTGCATTATCATACCCTGTTAAAAAGGATGCTCTTTGAGAGTGAGAAAAATATGTCTACTGCAAAAGCATATATCTAAATGCATACAATGGAAAGAGTAAAATTGAAGCAACATGCCAGAGGTCTCCTTTCCATTTACATGAGGAAAGATAACGATGTATGAAAGCCAGGCAGAAGTCATCAAATGCCAACAGTGTGCATTATTCAGACTACAGAAATGTTAATACAGAGGTTATGGCCAATAATTATTTCCTCACTAGGAAATAAAGAGAAAGCACCAACACACCAGTGTTACACACAGCACTGAGCATAGGCACATGCACCAATACATGTTAACACACAGGTCATGCCACTTGAAATTACTTCCACTTGACAGTGTGTGAATATGGCAACCCTTGGCAGCATGCTGTGCAGTGTGCAACCTCAAGAGACGAGTCATGTTAAAGCGAAATTAGCCTGATACAATTTCCATGGTAATACGGAAGCACATACAGTATGTGGGAATACTAATTTAAATGCCAGTAAGTAAAGTATTGCACTTGCATTATAAATGTGCTTCAGAAATGACCTGATACTGGTCCTGCATTCGCTGACTTTTATTTTTGCAGTTTAGAATACATTCTGAGTAAACATACAGTATGTATGAACTGTGTCTGCATCATGTACACTCAATGGGTAATATCCAGCAGAGCTTAAAGGCATCTGTCACACCATACATTATGAATCTGTGCCACAGTTGATAAACAACAGAAGATGTGTCTTATCTCATCCATCTATGCTTTCATGATGGAATTTGGTTTATGGTGTTGCATTTTATGATCTAGTTTTTTGGGGAATTTATTATTCTCTGATTGGCCGGAAACCTTGATCAAGGTTGGAGAACTGTCAAAACGAGAACAACAGAAATAAGTCCAGGACATTATCTTTCTATTCCTGACCAAGTCTGACATGTTGTACTTTATATAATATATTTGACTGTTACCAATAAACCAAATCCAAAAATTAATTAAAAACAGTAACATGTTTTTCCAGAATGTGTCCCCGTCATTCTAATACACAAAACAGATTTCATGGGGACAATTTTTTTGGTAGACAGTAGTTCTAATAATGTTAACAGCTAATCTGTGATTTACCCAAATTAATACCCAGAACAATGTATATAAAAATAAAATTTTGTCAAATGCTTAATGTCATTTTCAGTGCTGTGAAGACCACAAAATATTAAATTTATCTTCATTATTGGATATCTAAGAACCAATAAAAGATGCTAAATGCGACTATAAAGCTGAGGATGAAAATGTGTTTCGTAATTTGGGCAAACTGACCTTTTCATTTTCATGGTTTCCATGATTTATAGGGCTGCAGCTAACAATTACTTTCATTATGGAATAATCTGTCAATGACATTCTCGATTAATCGATTAGTTGTTTGGTTCATAAAATGATGTAAATGTTGATCAGTGTTTCCACAAGCCCAGGGTGACGTCCTAAAATGTCTTATTTTGTCCACAACCCAAATATATTCAGTTTACTGTCATAGAGGACTAAAGACACCAGAAAATATTTACGTTTGAGAAGCTGAAATCAGAGAA
>NW_023340257.1:3014923-3015552 GCF_004916995.1 Morone saxatilis | reverse complement strand
AAAATGATTAACCAATTATCAAAACAGATGCAGCTCTAATTTACAGTAAAGGTACTTTACACTGTAAAAAAAAGATGCATGAATATGGGTCTCCTGAAACCAGATTCAAAGATCGTTTTTTGTGTGTGTAAATGATACATCATTGGTAAAACAAGGAGCCTTTGTCTCCAGTCTCTACTCACCACTTCAAAATGCATTCACTACTCCTATTTATAATTCTACAATGAACTACAGACTTGGAAAATACAGACGAACACTACAATTAAAGAAAGAAATTCATGCTCAGTGTAGCTACAGCATATAATCTGTTCTCATGCAGAAGGTTCTGTCCCTCTAAATCATGGAGTTGCATTATACTGTATTGAATTAAAGCATAAACAAGGCAAGCAGTGGTGTAATACTGTTTCACAAGAGGGCACCACTGCATTGCAATTATGGAGCGGGGCTTTAATCCCTGCAGTAAAGACAAGTGGATACTGTATGGACTATCTCGCCGTATAGATAGGCTCACAGTTAAAGAGTCTGACCCACTGCAGTTGGTGTGTAAGCCGGAGGGAAGACATGCTCGGCTAGTGGTTTCAACTCAGAGTGGCGCTTCTAAAGCTGCTTATGGAGAGAGAGAGAGAGAG